>NW_026697731.1:0-38980 GCF_030435755.1 Ochotona princeps
TTCCACATTCTCAGGCAACTCACACCACAGCTGTTTTCAGATAGCCCTCAATGCAAAGGCTCTAGACGCAAATATTGGTGTGAGAGCTAATTCAATCAAGGAAACACTGCATGTTGGTGAAGGGCATATTGAAGAAGGATCAGCCGAGTGGTTCTTGTGGGAGAACAACTCCATTTGGCTCACTAACTTCACACACCATCAGGCTTCCAAGCAGCTCTCAAGGAAACTCAGTTTTCACACTCTATGCTTAGTGCCCTTTGTATGCCTAGGACTGAAATGAACCTTGGTGAGCATCCCACACAAACGAATGCTCCCCACGCGGGTTTCACATGCCACCAACTCCACATTCACAGGCAACTTCAGCGCCACAGCCGTTTTCAGATAGCCCTCAATGCAAAGGCTCTAGACGCAAATATTGGTGTGAGAGCTAATTCAATCAAGGAAACACTGCATGTTGGTGAAGGGCATATTGAAGAAGGATCAGCCGAGTGGTTCTTGTGGGAGAACAACTCCATTTGGCTCACTAACTTCACACACCATCAGGTTTCCAAGCAGCTCTCAAGGAAACTCAGTTTTCACACTCTATGCTTAGTGCCCTTTGAGTGCATTATCTAGGAATGAACCTGGTAGAGCATCCCACACAAACGAATGCTCCACATGCGGGTTTCACATGCCACCAACTCCACATTCACAGGCAACTTCAGTGCCACAGCCGTTTTCAGATAGCCCTCAATGCAAAGGCTCTAGACGCAAATATTGGTGTGAGAGCTAATTCAATCAAGGAAACACTGCATGTTGGTGAAGGGCATATTGAAGAAGAAGCAGCCGAGTGGTTCTTGTGGGAGAACAACTCCATTTGGCTCACTAACTTCACACACCATCAGGCTTCCAAGCAGCTCTCAAGGAAACTCAGTTTTCACACTCTATGCTTAGTGCCCTCTGTATGCCTTGGACTGAAATGAAGGTTGGTGAGCATCCCACACAAAACGAATGCTCCACCTTCGGGTTTCACATGCCACCAACTCCACATTTTCAGGCAACTTCAGTGCCACAGCCGTTTTCAGATAGCCCTCAATGCAAAGGCTCTAGACGCAAATATTGGTGTGAGAGCTAATTCAATCAAGGAAACACTGCATGTTGTTGAAGAGCATATTGAAGAAGAATCAGTCGAGTGGTTCTTGTGGAGAACAACTCGATTTGGCTCACTAACTTCACACACCATCAGGCTTCCAAGCAGCTCTCAAGGAAACTCAGTTTTCACACTCTATGTTTAGTGCCCTTTGAGTGCATTATCTAGGAATGAACCTGGTAGAGCATCCCACACAAACGAATGCTCCACATGCGGGTTTCACATGCCACCAACTCCACATTCACAGGCAACTTCAGCGCCACAGCCTTTTTCAGATAGCCCTCAATGCATAGGCTCTAGACGCAAATATTGGTGTGAGAGCTAATTCAATCAAGGAAACACTGCATGTTGGTTGGTGAAGGGCATATTGAAGAAGGATCAGCCGAGTGGTTCTTGTGGGAGAACAACTCCATTTGGCTCACTAACTTCATGCACCATCAGGCTTCCAAGCAGCTCTCAAGGAAACTCAGTTTTCACACTCTATGCTTAGTGCCCTTTGAGTGCCTAGGACTGAAATGAAGCTTGGTAGAGCATCCCACACAAAACGAATGCTCCACATGCGGGTTTCACATGCCACCAACTCCACATTCACAGGCAACTCCAGCGCCACAGCCTTTTTCAGATAGCCCTCAATGCAAAGGCTCTAGACGCAAATATTGGTGTGAGAGCTAATTCAATCAAGGAAACACTGCATGTTGGTGAAGAGCATATTGAAGAAGAATCAGTCGAGTGGTACTTGTGGGAGAACAACTCCATTTGGCTCACTAACTTCACACACCATCAGGCTTCCAAGCAGCTCTCAAGGAAACTCAGTTTTCACACTCTATGTTTAGTGCCCTTTGAGTGCATTATCTAGGAATGAACCTGGTAGAGCATGCCACACAAACGAATGCTCCACATGCGGGTTTCACATGCCACCAACTCCTCATTCACAGGCACCTTCAGCGCCACAGCCGTTTTCAGATAGCCCTCAATGCATAGGCTCTAGACGCAAATATTGGTGTGAGAGCTAATTCAATCAAGGAAACACTGCATGTTGGTTGGTGAAGGGCATATTGAAGAAGGATCAGCCGAGTGGTTCTTGTGGGAGAACAACTCCATTTGGCTCACTAACTTCACACACCATCAGGCTTCCAAGCAGCTCTCAAGGAAACTCAGTTTTCACACTCTATGCTTAGTGCCCTTTGAGTGCCTAGGACTGAAATGAAGCTTGGTAGAGCATCCCACACAAACGAATGCTCCACATGCGGGTTTCACATGCCACCAACTCCACATTCACAGGCAACTTCAGCACCACAGCCGTTTTCAGATAACCCTCAATGCAAAGGCTCTAGACGCAAATATTGGTGTGAGAGCTAATTCAATCAAGGAAACACTGCATGTTGGTGAAGGGCATATTGAAGAAGGATCAGCCGAGTGGTTCTTGTGGGAGAACAACTCCATTTGGCTCACTAACTTCACACACCATCAGGCTTCCAAGCAGCTCTCAAGGAAACTCAGTTTTCACACTCTATGCTTAGTGCCCTCTGTATGCCTTGGACTGAAATGAAGGTTGGTGAGCATCCCACACAAAACGAATGCTCCACATGCGGGTTTCACATGCCACCAACTCCACATTCACAGGCAACTTCAGCGCCACAGCCGTTTTCAGATAGCCCTCAATGCAAAGGCTCTAGACGCAAATATTGGTGTGAGAGCTAATTCAATCAAGGAAACACTGCATGTTGGTGAAGGGCATATTGAAGAAGGATCAGCCGAGTGGTTCTTGTGGGAGAACAACTCCATTTGGCTCACTAACTTCATGCACCATCAGGATTCCAAGCAGCTCTCAAGGAAACTCAGTTTTCACACTCTATGCTTAGTGCCCTTTGAGTGCCTAGGACTGAAATGAAGCTTGGTAGAGCATCCCACACAGACGAATGCTCCACATGCGGGTTTCACATGCCACCAACTCCACATTCACAGGCAACTCAACACCACAGCTGTTTTCAGATAGCCCTTAATGCAAAGGCTCTAGACGCAAATATTGGTGTGAGAGCTAATTCAATCAAGGAAACACTGCATGTTGGTGAAGGGCATATTGAAGAAGGATCAGCCGAGTGGTTCTTGTGGGAGAACAACTCGATTTGGCTCACTAACTTCACACACCATCAGGCTTCCAAGCAGCTCTCAAGGAAACTCAGGTTTCGCACTCTATGCTTAGTGCCTTTTGAGTGCCTAGGACTGATATGAAGCTTGGTGAGCTTCCCCCACAAACGAATGCTCCACATGCGGGTTTCACATGCCACCAACTCCACATTCTCAGGTAACTCAACACCACAGCCTTTTTCAGATAGCCCTCAATGCAAAGGCTCTAGACGCAAATATTGGTGTGAGAGCTAATTCAATCAAGGAAACACTGCATGTTGGTGAAGGGCATATTGAAGAAGGATCAGCCTAGTGGTTCTTGTGGGAGAACAACTCCATTTGGCTCACTAACTTCATGCACCATCAGGCTTCCAAGCAGCTCTCAAGGAAACTCAGTTTTCACACTCTATGCTTAGTGCCCTTTGAGTGCATTATCTAGGAATGAACCTGGTAGAGCATCCCACACAAACGAATGCTCCACATGCGGGTTTCACATGCCACCAACTCCACATTCACAGGCAACTTCAGCGCCACAGCCGTTTTCAGATAGCCCTCAATGCATAGGCTCTACACGCAAATATTGGTGTGAGAGCTAATTCAATCAAGGAAACACTGCATGTTGGTGAAGGGCATATTGAAGAAGAATCAGCCGAGTGGTTCTTGTGGGAAAACAACTCCATTTGGCTCACTAACTTCACACACCATCAGGCTTCCAAGCAGCTCTCAAGGAAACTCAGTTTTCACACTCTATGCTTAGTGCCCTCTGTATGCCTTGGACTGAAATGAAGTTTGGTGAGCATCCCACACAAAACGAATGCTCCACATTCGGGTTTCACATGCCACCAACTCCACATTCTCAGGCAACTTCAGTGCCACAGCCGTTTTCAGATAGCCCTCAATGCAAAGGCTCTAGACGCAAATATTGGTGTGAGAGCTAATTCAATCAAGGAAACACTGCATGTTGGTGAAGAGCATATTGAAGAAGGATCAGCCGAGTGGTTCTTGTGGGAGAACAACTCGATTTGGCTCACTAACTTCACACACCATCAGGCTTCCAAGCAGCTCTCAAGGAAACTCAGTTTTCACACTCTATGCTTAGTGTCCTTTGAGTGCATTATCTAGGAATGAACCTGGTAGAGCATCCCACACAAACGAATGCTCCACATGCGGGTTTCACATGCCACCAACTCCACATTCACAGGCAACTTCAGCGCCACAGCCGTTTTCAGATAGCCCTCAATGCATAGGCTCTAGACGCAAATATTGGTGTGAGAGCTAATTCAATCAAGGAAACACTGCATGTTGGTTGGTGAAGGGCATATTGAAGAAGGATCAGCCGAGTGGTTCTTGTGGGAGAACAACTCCATTTGGCTCACTAACTTCACACACCATCAGGCTTCCAAGCAGCTCTCAAGGAAACTCAGTTTTCACACTCTATGCTTAGTGCCCTTTGAGTGCATTATCTAGGAATGAACCTGGTAGAGCATGCCACACAAACGAATGCTCCACATGCGGGTTTCACATGCCACCAACTCCTCATTCACAGGCAACTTCAGCGCCACAGCCGTTTTCAGATAGCAATCAATGCATAGGCTCTAGACGCAAATATTGGTGTGAGAGCTAATTCAATCAAGGAAACACTGCATGTTGGTTGGTGAAGGGCATATTGAAGAAGGATCAGCCGAGTGGTTCTTGTGGGAGAACAACTCCATTTGGCTCACTAACTTCACACACCATCAGGCTTCCAAGCAGCTCTCAAGGAAACTCAGTTTTCACACTCTATGCTTAGTGCCCTTTGAGTGCCTAGGACTGAAATGAAGCTTGGTAGAGCATCCCACACAAACGAATGCTCCACATGCGGGTTTCACATGCCACCAACTCCACATTCACAGGCAACTTCAGCGCCACAGCCGTTTTCAGATAGCCCTCAATGCATAGGCTCTACACGCAAATATTGGTGTGAGAGCTAATTCAATCAAGGAAACACTGCATGTTGGTGAAGGGCATATTGAAGAAGGATCAGCCGAGTGGTTCTTGTGGGAGAACAACTCCATTTGGCTCACTAACTTCACACACCATCAGGCTTCCAAGCAGCTCTCAAGGAAACTCAGTTTTCACACTCTATGCTTAGTGCCCTCTGTATGCCTTGGACTGAAATGAAGGTTGGTGAGCATCCCACACAAAACGAATGCTCCACATGCGGGTTTCACATGCCACCAACTCCACATTCACAGGCAACTTCAGCGCCACAGCCGTTTTCAGATAGCCCTCAATGCAAAGGCTCTAGACGCAAATATTGGTGTGAGAGCTAACTCAATCAAGGAAACACTGCATGTTGGTGAAGGGCATATTGAAGAAGAATCAGCCGAGTGGTTCTTGTGGGAGAACAACTCCATTTGGCTCACTAACTTCACACACCATCAGGCTTCCAAGCAGCTCTCAAGGAAACTCAGTTTTCACACTCTATGCTTAGTGCCCTCTGTATGCCTTGGACTGAAATGAAGGTTGGTGAGCATCCCACACAAAACGAATGCTCCACCTTCGGGTTTCACATGCCACCAACTCCACATTCTCAGGCAACTTCAGTGCCACAGCCGTTTTCAGATAGCCCTCAATGCAAAGGCTCTAGACGCAAATATTGGTGTGAGAGCTAATTCAATCAAGGAAACACTGCATGTTGGTGAAGAGCATATTGAAGAAGAATCAGTCGAGTGGTTCTTGTGGGAGAACAACTCGATTTGGCTCACTAACTTCACACACCATCAGGCTTCCAAGCAGCTCTCAAGGAAACTCAGTTTTCACACTCTATGTTTAGTGCCCTTTGAGTGCATTATCTAGGAATGAACCTGGTAGAGCATCCCACACAAACGAATGCTCCACATGCGGGTTTCACATGCCACCAACTCCACATTCACAGGCAACTTCAGCGCCACAGCCTTTTTCAGATAGCCCTCAATGCATAGGCTCTAGACGCAAATATTGGTGTGAGAGCTAATTCAATCAAGGAAACACTGCATGTTGGTTGGTGAAGGGCATATTGAAGAAGGATCAGCCGAGTGGTTCTTGTGGGAGAACAACTCCATTTGGCTCACTAACTTCATGCACCATCAGGCTTCCAAGCAGCTCTCAAGGAAACTCAGTTTTCACACTCTATGCTTAGTGCCCTTTGAGTGCCTAGGACTGAAATGAAGCTTGGTAGAGCATCCCACACAAACGAATGCTCCACATGCGGGTTTCACATGCCACCAACTCCACATTCACAGGCAACTTCAGCACCACAGCCGTTTTCAGATAACCCTCAATGCAAAGGCTCTAGACGCAAATATTGGTGTGAGAGCTAATTCAATCAAGGAAACACTGCATGTTGGTGAAGGGCATATTGAAGAAGGATCAGCCGAGTGGTTCTTGTGGGAGAACAACTCCATTTGGCTCACTAACTTCACACACCATCAGGCTTCCAAGCAGCTCTCAAGGAAACTCAGTTTTCACACTCTATGCTTAGTGCCCTCTGTATGCCTTGGACTGAAATGAAGGTTGGTGAGCATCCCACACAAAACGAATGCTCCACCTTCGGGTTTCACATGCCACCAACTCCACATTCTCAGGCAACTTCAGTGCCACAGCCGTTTTCAGATAGCCCTCAATGCAAAGGCTCTAGACGCAAATATTGGTGTGAGAGCTAATTCAATCAAGGAAACACTGCATGTTGGTGAAGAGCATATTGAAGAAGGATCAGCCGAGTGGTTCTTGTGGGAGAACAACTCCATTTGCCTCACTAACTTCACACACCATCAGGCTTCCAAGCAGCTCTCAAGGAAACTCAGTTTTCACACTCTATGCTTAGTGCCCTTTGAGTGCATTATCTAGGAATGAACCTGGTAGAGCATCCCACACAAACGAATGCTCCACATGCGGGTTTCACATGCCACCAACTCCACATTCACAGGCAACTTCAGCGCCACAGCCTTTTTCAGATAGCCCTCAATGCATAGGCTCTAGACGCAAATATTGGTGTGAGAGCTAATTCAATCAAGGAAACACTGCATGTTGGTTGGTGAAGGGCATATTGAAGAAGGATCAGCCGAGTGGTTCTTGTGGGAGAACAACTCCATTTGGCTCACTAACTTCATGCACCATCAGGCTTCCAAGCAGCTCTCAAGGAAACTCAGTTTTCACACTCTATGCTTAGTGCCCTTTGAGTGCCTAGGACTGAAATGAAGCTTGGTAGAGCATCCCACACAAACGAATGCTCCACATGCGGGTTTCACATGCCACCAACTCCACATTCACAGGCAACTTCAGCACCACAGCCGTTTTCAGATAACCCTCAATGCAAAGGCTCTAGACGCAAATATTGGTGTGAGAGCTAATTCAATCAAGGAAACACTGCATGTTGGTGAAGGGCATATTGAAGAAGGATCAGCCGAGTGGTTCTTGTGGGAGAACAACTCCATTTGGCTCACTAACTTCACACACCATCAGGCTTCCAAGCAGCTCTCAAGGAAACTCAGTTTTCACACTCTATGCTTAGTGCCCTTTGTATGCCTAGGACTGAAATGAACCTTGGTGAGCATCCCACACAAACGAATGCTCCACATGCGGGTTTCACATGCCACCAACTCCACATTCACAGGCAACTTCAGCGCCACAGCCGTTTTCAGATAGACCTCAATGCAAAGGCTCTAGACGCAAATATTGGTGTGAGAGCTAATTCAATCAAGGAAACACTGCATGTTGGTGAAGGGCATATTGAAGAAGGATCAGCCGAGTGGTTCTTGTGGGAGAACAACTCCATTTGGCTCACTAACTTCACACACTATCAGGCTTCCAAGCAGCTCTCAAGGAAACTCAGTTTTCACACTCTATGTTTAGTGCCCTTTGAGTGCATTATCTAGGAATGAACCTGGTAGAGCATGCCACACAAACGAATGCTCCACATGCGGGTTTCACATGCCACCAACTCCTCATTCACAGGCAACTTCAGCGCCACAGCCGTTTTCAGATAGCCCTCAATGCATAGGCTCTAGACGCAAATATTGGTGTGAGAGCTAATTCAATCAAGGAAACACTGCATGTTGGTTGGTGAAGGGCATATTGAAGAAGGATCAGCCGAGTGGTTCTTGTGGGAGAACAACTCCATTTGGCTCACTAACTTCACACACCATCAGGCTTCCAAGCAGCTCTCAAGGAAACTCAGTTTTCACACTCTATGCTTAGTGCCCTCTGTATGCCTTGGACTGAAATGAAGGTTGGTGAGCATCCCACACAAAACGAATGCTCCACATGCGGGTTTCACATGCCACCAACTCCACATTCACAGGCAACTTCAGTGCCACAGCCTTTTTCAGATAGCCCTCAATGCAAAGGCTCTAGACGCAAATATTGGTGTGAGAGCTAATTCAATCAAGGAAACACTGCATGTTGGTGAAGGGCATATTGAAGAAGGATCAGCCGAGTGGTTCTTGTGGGAGAACAACTCCATTTGGCTCACTAACTTCATGCACCATCAGGATTCCAAGCAGCTCTCAAGGAAACTCAGTTTTCACACTCTATGCTTAGTGCCCTTTGAGTGCCTAGGACTGAAATGAAGCTTGGTAGAGCATCCCACACAGACGAATGCTCCACATGCGGGTTTCACATGCCACCAACTCCACATTCACAGGCAACTCAACACCACAGCTGTTTTCAGATAGCCCTTAATGCAAAGGCTCTAGACGCAAATATTGGTGTGAGAGCTAATTCAATCAAGGAAACACTGCATGTTGGTGAAGGGCATATTGAAGAAGGATCAGCCGAGTGGTTCTTGTGGGAGAACAACTCCATTTGGCTCACTAACTTCACACACCATCAGGCTTCCAAGCAGCTCTCAAGGAAACTCAGTTTTCACACTCTATGCTTAGTGCCCTTTGTATGCCTAGGACTGAAATGAACCTTGGTGAGCATCCCACACAAACGAATGCTCCACATGCGGGTTTCACATGCCACCAACTCCACATTCACAGGCAACTTCAGCGCCACAGCCGTTTTCAGATAGACCTCAATGCAAAGGCTCTAGACGCAAATATTGGTGTGAGAGCTAATTCAATCAAGGAAACACTGCATGTTGGTGAAGGGCATATTGAAGAAGGATCAGCCGAGTGGTTCTTGTGGGAGAACAACTCCATTTGGCTCACTAACTTCACACACCATCAGGCTTCCAAGCAGCTCTCAAGGAAACTCAGGTTTCGCACTCTATGCTTAGTGCCCTTTGAGTGCCTAGGACTGATATGAAGCTTGGTAGAGCTTCCCCCACAAACGAATGCTCCACATGCGGGTTTCACATGCCACCAACTCCACATTCTCAGGTAACTCAACACCACAGCCTTTTTCAGATAGCCATCAATGCAAAGGCTCTAGACGCAAATATTGGTGTGAGAGCTAATTCAATCAAGGAAACACTGCATGTTGGTGAAGGGCATATTGAAGAAGGATCAGCCTAGTGGTTCTTGTGGGAGAACAACTCCATTTGGCTCACTAACTTCACACACCATCAGGCTTCCAAGCAGCTCTCAAGGAAACTCAGTTTTCACACTCTATGCTTAGTGCCCTTTGAGTGCATTATCTAGGAATGAACCTGGTAGAGCATCCCACACAAACGAATGCTCCACATGCGGGTTTCACATGCCACCAACTCCACATTCACAGGCAACTTCAGCGCCACAGCCGTTTTCAGATAGCCCTCAATGCATAGGCTCTACACGCAAATATTGGTGTGAGAGCTAATTCAATCAAGGAAACACTGCATGTTGGTGAAGGGCATATTGAAGAAGAATCAGCCGAGTGGTTCTTGTGGGAAAACAACTCCATTTGGCTCACTAACTTCACACACCATCAGGCTTCCAAGCAGCTCTCAAGGAAACTCAGTTTTCACACTCTATGCTTAGTGCCCTCTGTATGCCTTGGACTGAAATGAAGGTTGGTGAGCATCCCATACAAAACGAATGCTCCACCTTCGGGTTTCACATGCCACCAACTCCACATTCTCAGGCAACTTCAGTGCCACAGCCGTTTTCAGATAGCCCTCAATGCAAAGGCTCTCGACGCAAATATTGGTGTGAGAGCTAATTCAATCAAGGAAACACTGCATGTTGGTGAAGAGCATATTGAAGAAGAATCAGTCGAGTGGTTCTTGTTTGAGAACAACTCGATTTGGCTCACTAACTTCACACACCATCAGGCTTCCAAGCAGCTCTCAAGGAAACTCAGTTTTCACACTCTATGTTTAGTGCCCTTTGAGTGCATTATCTAGGAATGAACCTGGTAGAGCATCCCACACAAACGAATGCTCCACATGCGGGTTTCACATGCCACCAACTCCACATTCACAGGCAACTTCAGCGCCACAGCCGTTTTCAGATAGCCCTCAATGCATAGGCTCTAGACGCAAATATTGGTGTGAGAGCTAATTCAATCAAGGAAACACTGCATGTTGGTTGGTGAAGGGCATATTGAAGAAGGATCAGCCGAGTGGTTCTTGTGGGAGAACAACTCCATTTGGCTCACTAACTTCACACACCATCAGGCTTCCAAGCAGCTCTCAAGGAAACTCAGTTTTCACACTCTATGCTTAGTGCCCTTTGAGTGCATTATCTAGGAATGAACCTGGTAGAGCATGCCACACAAACGAATGCTCCACATGCGGGTTTCACATGCCACCAACTCCTCATTCACAGGCAACTTCAGCGCCACAGCCGTTTTCAGATAGCCCTCAATGCATAGGCTCTAGACGCAAATATTGGTGTGAGAGCTAATTCAATCAAGGAAACACTGCATGTTGGTTGGTGAAGGGCATATTGAAGAAGGATCAGCCGAGTGGTTCTTGTGGGAGAACAACTCCATTTGGCTCACTAACTTCACACACCATCAGGCTTCCAAGCAGCTCTCAAGTAAACTCAGTTTTCACACTCTATGCTTAGTGCCCTTTGAGTGCCTAGGACTGAAATGAAGCTTGGTAGAGCATCCCACACAAACGAATGCTCCACATGCGGGTTTCACATGCCACCAACTCCACATTCACAGGCAACTTCAGCACCACAGCCGTTTTCAGATAACCCTCAATGCAAAGGCTATAGATGCAAATATTGGTGTGAGAGCTAATTCAATCAAGGAAACACTGCATGTTGGTGAAGGGCATATTGAAGAAGGATCAGCCGAGTGGTTCTTGTGGGAGAACAACTCCATTTGGCTCACTAACTTCACACACCATCAGGCTTCCAAGCAGCTCTCAAGGAAACTCAGTTTTCACACTCTATGCTTAGTGCCCTCTGTATGCCTTGGACTGAAATGAAGGTTGGTGAGCATCCCACACAAAACGAATGCTCCACATGCGGGTTTCACATGCCACCAACTCCACATTCACAGGCAACTTCAGCGCCACAGCCTTTTTCAGATAGCCCTCAATGCAAAGGCTCTAGACGCAAATATTGGTGTGAGAGCTAATTCAATCAAGGAAACACTGCATGTTGGTGAAGGGCATATTGAAGA
The DNA here is from genome assembly GCF_030435755.1 of Ochotona princeps. Classification (NCBI taxonomy): domain Eukaryota; kingdom Metazoa; phylum Chordata; class Mammalia; order Lagomorpha; family Ochotonidae; genus Ochotona; species Ochotona princeps. The sequence goes on from NW_026697731.1 coordinate 11,780, forward strand.
AGGATCAGCCGAGTGGTTCTTGTGGGAGAACAACTCCATTTGGCTCACTAACTTCATGCACCATCAGGATTCCAAGCAGCTCTCAAGGAAACTCAGTTTTCACACTCTATGCTTAGTGCCCTTTGAGTGCCTAGGACTGAAATGAAGCTTGGTAGAGCATCCCACACAGACGAATCCTCCACATGCGGGTTTCACATGCCACCAACTCCACATTCTCAGGCAACTCAACACCACAGCTGTTTTCAGATAGCCCTCAATGCAAAGGCTCTAGAGGCAAATATTGGTGTGAGAGCTAATTCAATCAAGGAAACACTGCATGTTGGTGAAGGGCATATTGAAGAAGGATCAGCTGAGTGGTTCTTGTGGGAGAACAACTCCATTTGGCTCACTAACTTCACACACCATCAGGCTTCCAAGCAGCTCTCAAGGAAACTCAGTTTTCACACTCTATGCTTAGTGCTCTTTGTATGCCTAGGACTGAAATGAACCTTGGTGAGCATCCCACACAAACGAATGCTCCACATGCGGGTTTCACATGCCACCAACTCCACATTCACAGGCAACTTCAGCGCCACAGCCGTTTTCAGATAGCCCTCAATGCAAAGGCTCTAGACGCAAATATTGGTGTGAGAGCTAATTCAATCAAGGAAACACTGCATTTTGGTGAAGGGCATATTGAAGAAGGATCAACCGAGTGGTTCTTGTGGGAGAACAACTCCATTTGGCTCACTAACTTCACACACCATCAGGCTTCCAAGCAGCTCTCAAGGAAACTCAGTTTTCACACTCTATGCTTAGTGCCCTTTGAGTGCATTATCTAGGAATGAACCTGGTAGAGCATCCCACACAAACGAATGCTCCACATGCGGGTTTCACATGCCACCAACTCCACATTCACAGGCAACTTCAGCGCCACAGCCGTTTTCAGATAGCCCTCAATGCATATTCTCTAGACGCAAATATTGGTGTGAGAGCTAATTCAATCAAGGAAACACTGCATGTTGGTGAAGGGCATATTGAAGAAGGATCAGCCGAGTGGTTCTTGTGGGAGAACAACTCCATTTGGCTCACTAACTTCACACACCATCAGGCTTCCAAGCAGCTCTCAAGGAAACTCAGTTTTCACACTCTATGCTTAGTGCCCTCTGTATGCCTTGGACTGAAATGAAGGTTGGTGAGCATCCCACACAAAACGAATGCTCCACATGCGGGTTTCACATGCCACCAACTCCACATTCACAGGCAACTCCAGCGCCACAGCCTTTTAAAGATAGCCCTCAATGCAAAGGCTCTAGACGCAAATATTGGTGTGAGAGCTAATTCAATCAAGGAAACACTGCATGTTGGTGAAGGGCATATTGAAGAAGGATCAGCCGAGTGGTTCTTGTGGGAGAACAACTCCATTTGGCTCACTAACTTCATGCACCATCAGGATTCCAAGCAGCTCTCAAGGAAACTCAGTTTTCACACTCTATGCTTAGTGCCCTTTGAGTGCCTAGGACTGAAATGAAGCTTGGTAGAGCATCCCACACAGACAAATGCTCCACATGCGGGTTTCACATGCCACCAACTCCACATTCTCAGGCAACTCAACACCACAGCTGTTTTCAGATAGCCCTCAATGCAAAGGCTCTAGACGCAAATATTGGTGTGAGAGCTAATTCAATCAAGGAAACACTGCATGTTGGTGAAGGGCATATTGAAGAAGGATCAGCCGAGTGGTTCTTGTGGGAGAACAACTCCATTTGGCTCACTAACTTCACACACCATCAGGCTTCCAAGCAGCTCTCAAGGAAACTCAGTTTTCACATTCTATGCTTAGTGCCCTTTGTATGGCTAGGACTGAAATGAACCTGGTAGAGCATCCCACACAAACGAATGCTCCACATGCGGGTTTCACATGCCACCAACTCCACATTCACAGGCAACTTCAGCGCCACAGCCGTTTTCAGATAGCCCTCAATGCAAAGGCTCTAGACGCAAATATTGGTGTGAGAGCTAATTCAATCAAGGAAACACTGCGTGTTGGTGAAGGGCATATTGAAGAAGGATCAGCCGAGTGGTTCTTGTGGGAGAACAACTCCATTTGGCTCACTAACTTCACACACCATCAGGCTTCCAAGCAGCTCTCAAGGAAACTCAGTTTTCACACTCTATGCTTAGTGCTCTTTGTATGCCTAGGACTGAAATGAACCTTGGTGAGCATCCCACACAAACGAATGCTCCACATGCGGGTTTCACATGCCACCAACTCCACATTCACAGGCAACTTCAGCGCCACAGCCGTTTTCAGATAGCCCTCAATGCAAAGGCTCTAGACGCAAATATTGGTGTGAGAGCTAATTCAATCAAGGAAACACTGCATTTTGGTGAAGGGCATATTGAAGAAGGATCAACCGAGTGGTTCTTGTGGGAGAACAACTCCATTTGGCTCACTAACTTCACACACCATCAGGCTTCCAAGCAGCTCTCAAGGAAACTCAGTTTTCACACTCTATGCTTAGTGCCCTTTGAGTGCATTATCTAGGAATGAACCTGGTAGAGCATCCCACACAAACGAATGCTCCACATGCGGGTTTCACATGCCACCAACTCCACATTCACAGGCAACTTCAGCGCCACAGCCGTTTTCAGATAGCCCTCAATGCATATTCTCTAGACGCAAATATTGGTGTGAGAGCTAATTCAATCAAGGAAACACTGCATGTTGGTGAAGGGCATATTGAAGAAGGATCAGCCGAGTGGTTCTTGTGGGAGAACAACTCCATTTGGCTCACTAACTTCACACACCATCAGGCTTCCAAGCAGCTCTCAAGGAAACTCAGTTTTCACACTCTATGCTTAGTGCCCTCTGTATGCCTTGGACTGAAATGAAGGTTGGTGAGCATCCCACACAAAACGAATGCTCCACATGCGGGTTTCACATGCCACCAACTCCACATTCACAGGCAACTCCAGCGCCACAGCCTTTTAAAGATAGCCCTCAATGCAAAGGCTCTAGACGCAAATATTGGTGTGAGAGCTAATTCAATCAAGGAAACACTGCATGTTGGTGAAGGGCATATTGAAGAAGGATCAGCCGAGTGGTTCTTGTGGGAGAACAACTCCATTTGGCTCACTAACTTCATGCACCATCAGGATTCCAAGCAGCTCTCAAGGAAACTCAGTTTTCACACTCTATGCTTAGTGCCCTTTGAGTGCCTAGGACTGAAAAGAAGCTTGGTAGAGCATCCCACACAGACAAATGCTCCACATGCGGGTTTCACATGCCACCAACTCCACATTCTCAGGCAACTCAACACCACAGCTGTTTTCAGATAGCCCTCAATGCAAAGGCTCTAGACGCAAATATTGGTGTGAGAGCTAATTCAATCAAGGAAACACTGCATGTTGGTGAAGGGCATATTGAAGAAGGATCAGCCGAGTGGTTCTTGTGGGAGAACAACTCCATTTGGCTCACTAACTTCACACACCATCAGGCTTCCAAGCAGCTCTCAAGGAAACTCAGTTTTCACATTCTATGCTTAGTGCCCTTTGTATGGCTAGGACTGAAATGAACCTGGTAGAGCATCCCACACAAACGAATGCTCCACATGCGGGTTTCACATGCCACCAACTCCACATTCACAGGCAACTTCAGCGCCACAGCCGTTTTCAGATAGCCCTCAATGCAAAGGCTCTAGACGCAAATATTGGTGTGAGAGCTAATTCAATCAAGGAAACACTGCGTGTTGGTGAAGGGCATATTGAAGAAGGATCAGCCGAGTGGTTCTTGTGGGAGAACAACTCCATTTGGCTCACTAACTTCACACACCATCAGGCTTCCAAGCAGCTCTCAAGGAAACTCAGTTTTCACACTCTATGCTTAGTGCCCTTTGAGTGCATTATCTAGGAATGAACCTGGTAGAGCATCCCACAAAAACGAATGCTCCACATGCGGGTTTCACATGCCACCAACTCCACATTCACAGGCAACTTCAGCGCCACAGCCGTTTTCAGATAGCCCTCAATGCAAAGGCTCTAGACGCAAATATTGGTGTGAGAGCTAATTCAATCAAGGAAACACTGCATGTTGGTGAAGGGCATATTGAAGAAGAATCAGCCGAGTGGTTCTTGTGGGAGAACAACTCCATTTGGCTCACTAACTTCACACACAATCAGGCTTCCAAGCAGCTCTCAAGGAAACTCAGTTTTCACACTCTATGCTTAGTGCCCTCTGTATGCCTTGGACTGAAATGAAGGTTGGTGAGCATCCCACACAAAACGAATGCTCCACATGCGGGTTTCACATGCCACCAACTCCACATTCTCAGGCAACTTCAGTGCCACAGCCGTTTTCAGATAGCCCTCAATGCAAAGGCTCTAGACGCAAATATTGGTGTGAGAGCTAATTCAATCAAGGAAACACTGCATGTTGGTGAAGAGCATATTGAAGAAGAATCAGTCGAGTGGTTCTTGTGGGAGAACAACGACATTTGGCTCACTAACTTCACACACCATCAGGCTTCCAAGCAGCTCTCAAGGAAACTCAGTTTTCACACTCTATGCTTAGTGCCCTTTGAGTGCATTATCAAGGACTGAAATGAAGCTTGGTAGAGCATCCCACACAGACGAATGCTCCACATGCGGGTTTCACATGCCACCAACTCCACATTCTCAGGCAACTCAACACCACACCTGTTTTCAGATAGCCCTCAATGCAAAGGCTCTAGACGCAAATATTGGTGTGAGAGCTAATTCAATCAAGGAAACACTGCATGTTGGTGAAGGGCATATTGAAGAAGAATCAGCCGAGTGGTTCTTGTGGGAGAACAACTCCATTTGGCTCACTAACTTCACACACCATCAGGCTTCCAAGCAGCTCTCAAGGAAACTCAGTTTTCACACTCTATGCTTAGTGCCCTTTGTATGCCTAGGACTGAAATGAACCTTGGTGAGCATCCCACACAAAGAAATACCTCCACATGCGGGTTTCACATGCCACCAACTCCACATTCACAGGCAACTTCAGCGCCACAGCCGTTTTCAGATAGCCCTCAATGCAAAGGCTCTAGACGCAAATATTGGTGTGAGAGCTAATTCAATCAAGGAAACACTGCATGTTGGTGAAGGGCATATTGAAGAAGGATCAGCCGAGTGGTTCTTGTGGGAGAACAACTCCATTTGGCTCACTAACTTCACACACCATCAGGCTTCCAAGCAGCTCTCAAGGAAACTCAGTTTTCACACTCTATGCTTAGTGCCCTTTGAGTGCCTAGGACTGAAATGAAGCTTGGTAGAGCATCCCACACAGACGAATGCTCCACATGCGGGTTTCACATGCCACCAACTCCACATTCTCAGGCAACTCAACACCACAGCTGTTTTCAGATAGCCCTCAATGCAAAGGCTCTAGACGCAAATATTGGTGTGAGAGCTAATTCAATCAAGGAAACACTGCATGTTGGTGAAGGGCATATTGAAGAAGGATCAGCCGAGTGGTTCTTGTGGGAGAACAACTCCATTTGGCTCACTAACTTCACACACCATCAGGCTTCCAAGCAGCTCTCAAGGAAACTCAGTTTTCACACTCTATGCTTAGTGCCCTTTGTATGCCTAGGAATGAAATGAACCTGGTAGAGCATCCCACACAAACGAATGCTCCACATGCGGGTTTCACATGCCACCAACTCCACATTCACAGGCAACTTCAGCGCCACAGCCGTTTTCAGATAGCCCTCAATGCAAAGGCTCTAGACGCAAATATTGGTGTGAGAGCTAATTCAATCAAGGAAACACTGCATGTTGGTGAAGGGCATATTGAAGAAGGATCAGCCGAGTGGTTCTTGTGGGAGAAGAACTCCATTTGGCTCACTAACTTCATGCACCATCAGGCTTCCAAGCAGCTCTCAAGGAAACTCAGTTTTCACACTCTATGCTTAGTGCCCTTTGAGTGCCTAGGACTGAAATGAAGCTTGGTAGAGCATCCCACACAGACGAATGCTCCACATGCGGGTTTCACATGCCACCAACTCCACATTCTCAGGCAACTCAACACCACAGCTGTTTTCAGATAGCCCTCAATGCAAAGGCTCTAGACGCAAATATTGGTGTGAGAGCTAATTCAATCAAGGAAACACTGCATGTTGGTGAAGGGCATATTGAAGAAGGATCAGCCGAGTGGTTCTTGTGGGAGAACAACTCCATTTGGCTCACTAACTTCACACACCATCAGGCTTCCAAGCAGCTCTCAAGGAAACTCAGTTTTCAAACTCTACGCTTAGTGCCCTTTGTATGCCTACGACTGAAATGAACCTTGGTGAGCATCCCACACAAACGAATGCTCCACATGCTGGTTTCACATGCCACCAACTCCACATTCACAGGCAACTTCAGCGCCACAGCCGTTTTCAGATAGCCCTCAATGCAAAGGCTCTAGACGCAAATATTGGTGTGAGAGCTAATTCAATCAAGGAAACACTGCATGTTGGTGAAGGGCATATTGAAGAAGGATCAGCCGAGTGGTTCTTGTGGGAGAACAACTCCATTTGGCTCACTAATGTCACACACCATCAGGCTTCCAAGCAGCTCTCAAGGAAACTCAGTTTTCACACTCTATGCTTAGTGCCCTGTGTATGCCTAGGACTGAAATGAAGCTTGGTCAGCATCGCACACAAACGAATGCTCCACATGCCTGTTTCACATGCCACCAACTCCACATTCACAGGCAACTTCAGCGCCACAGCCGGTTTCAGATAGCCCTCAATGCAAAGGCTCTAGACGCAAATATTGGTGTGAGAGCTAATTCAATCAAGGAAACACTGCATGTTGGTGAAGGGCATATTGAAGAAGGATCAGCCGAGTGGTTCTTGTGGGAGAACAACTCCATTTGGCTCACTAACTTCACACACCATCAGGCTTCCAAGCAGCTCTCAAGGAAACTCAGTTTTCACACTCTATGCTTAGTGCCCTTTGTATGCCTAGGACTGAAATGAAGGTTGGTGAGCGTCCCACACAAACGAATGCTCCACATGCGGGTTTCACATGCCACCAACTCCACATTCACAGGCAACTTCAGCGCCACAGCCGTTTTCAGATAGCCCTCAATGCAAAGGCTCTAGACGCAAATATTGGTGTGAGAGCTAATTCAATCAAGGAAACACTGCATGTTGGTGAAGGGCATATTGAAGAAGGATCAGCCGAGTGGTTCTTGTGGGAGAACAACTCCATTTGGCTCACTAACTTCACACACCATCAGGCTTCCAAGCAGCTCTCAAGGAAACTCAGTTTTCACATTCTATGCTTAGTGCCCTTTGTGTGCCTAGGACTGAAATGAAGCTTGGTGAGCATCCCACAGAAACGAATGCTCCACATGCGGGTTTCACATGCCACCAACTCCACATTCACAGGCAACTCAACACCACAGCTGTTTTCAGATAGCCCTCAATGCATAGGCTCTAGACGCAAATATTGGTGTGAGAGCTAATTCAATCAAGGAAACACTGCATGTTGGTGAAGGGCATATTGAAGAAGGATCAGCCGAGTGGTTCTCGTGGGAGAACAACTCCATTTGGCTCACTAACTTCACACACCATCAGGCTTCCAAGCAGCTCTCAAGGAAACTCAGTTTTCACACTCTATGCTTAGTGCCCTTTGTATGCCTAGGAATGAAATGAACCTGGTAGAGCATCCCACACAAACGAATGCTCCACATGCGGGTTTCACATGCCACCAACTCCACATTCACAGGCAACTTCAGCGCCACAGCCGTTTTCAGATAGTTCTCAATGCAAAGGTTCTAGACGCAAATATTGGTGTGAGAGCTAATTCAATCAAGGAAACACTGCATGTTGGTGAAGGGCATATTGAAGAAGGATCAGCCGAGTGGTTCTTGTGGGAGAACAACTCCATTTGGCTCACTAACTTCACACACCATTAGCTTCCAAGCAGCTCTCAAGGAAACTCAGTTTTCACACTCTATGCTTAGTGCCCTTTGAGTGCATTATCTAGGAATGAACCTGGTAGAGCGTCCCACACAAACGAATGCTCCACATGCGGGTTTCACATGCCACCAACTCCACATTCACAGGCAACTTCAGCGCCACAGCCGTTTTCAGATAGCCCTCAATGCAAAGGCTCTAGACGCAAATATTGGTGTGAGAGCTAATTCAATCAAGGAAACACTGCATGTTGGTGAAGGGCATATTGAAGAAGGATCAGCCGAGTGGTTCTTGTGGGAGAACAACTCCATTTGGCTCACTAACTTCATGCACCATCAGGCTTCCAAGCAGCTCTCAAGGAAACTCAGTTTTCACACTCTATGCTTAGTGCCCTTTGAGTGCCTAGGACTGAAATGAAGCTTGGTAGAGCATCCCACACAGACGAATGCTCCACATGCGGGTTTCACATGCCACCAAGTCCACATTCTCAGGCAACTCAACACCACAGCTGTTTTCAGATAGCCCTCAATGCAAAGGCTCTAGACGCAAATATTGGTGTGAGAGCTAATTCAATCAAGGAAACACTGCATGTTGGTGAAGGGCATATTGAAGAAGGATCAGCCGAGTGGTTCTTGTGGGAGAACAACTCCATTTGGCTCACTAACTTCACACACCATCAGGCTTCCAAGCAGCTCTCAAGGAAACTCAGTTTTCACACTCTATGCTTAGTGCCCTTTGTATGCCTAGGACTGAAATGAAGCTTGGTCAGCATCCCACACAAACGAATGCTCCACATGCGGGTTTCACATGCCACCAACTCCACATTCACAGGCAACTTCAGCGCCACAGCCGTTTTCAGATAGCCCTCAATGCAAAGGCTCTAGACGCAAATATTGGTGTGAGAGCTAATTCAATCAAGGAAACACTGCATGTTGGTGAAGGGCATATTGAAGAAGGATCAGCCGAGTGGTTCTTGTGGGAGAACAACTCCATTTGGCTCACTAACTTCACACACCATCAGGCTTCCAAGCAGCTCTCAAGGAAACTCAGTTTTCACACTCTATGCTTAGTGCCCTTTGAGTGCCTAGGACTGAAATGAAGCTTGGTAGAGCATCCCACACAAACGAATGCTCCACATGCGGGTTTCACATGCCACCAACTCCACATTCTCAGGCAACTCAACACCACAGCTGTTTTCAGATAGCTCTCAATGCAAAGGCTCTAGACGCAAATATTGGTGTGAGAGCTAATTCAATCAAGGAAACACTGCATGTTGGTGAAGGGCATATTGAAGAAGGATCAGCCGAGTGGTTCTTGTGGGAGAACAACTCCATTTGGCTCACTAACTTCACACACCATCAGGCTTCCAAGCAGCTCTCAAGGAAACTCAGTTTTCACACTCTATGCTTAGTGCCCTTTGAGTGCCTAGGACTGAAATGAAGCTTGGTCAGCATCCCACAGAAACGAATGCTCCACATGCGGGTTTCACATGCCACCAACTCCACATTCCAGGCAACTTCAGCGCCACAGCCTTTTTCAGATAGCCCTCAATGCAAAGGCTCTAGACGCAAATATTGGTGTGAGAGCTAATTCAATCAAGGAAACACTGCATGTTGGTGAAGGGCATATTGAAGAAGGATCAGCCGAGTGATTCTTGTGGGAGAACAACTCCATTTGGCTCACTAATGTCACACACCATCAGGCTTCCAAGCAGCTCTCAAGGAAACTCAGTTTTCACACTCTATGCTTAGTGCCCTGTGTATGCCTAGGACTGAAATGAAGCTTGGTCAGCATCGCACACAAACGAATGCTCCACATGCGGGTTTCACATGCCACCAACTCCACATTCACAGGCAACTTCAGCGCCACAGCCGGTTTCAGATAGCCCTCAATGCAAAGGCTCTAGACGCAAATATTGGTGTGAGAGCTAATTCAATCAAGGAAACACTGCATGTTGGTGAAGGGCATATTGAAGAAGGATCAGCCGAGTGGTTCTTGTGGGAGAACAACTCCATTTGGCTCACTAACTTCACACACCATCAGGCTTCCAAGCAGCTCTCAAGGAAACTCAGTTTTCACACTCTATGCTTAGTGCCCTTTGTATGCCTAGGACTGAAATGAAGGTTGGTGAGCGTCCCACACAAACGAATGCTCCACATGCGGGTTTCACATGCCACCAACTCCACATTCACAGGCAACTTCAGCGCCACAGCCGTTTTCAGATAGCCCTCAATGCAAAGGCTCTAGACGCAAATATTGGTGTGAGAGCTAATTCAATCAAGGAAACACTGCATGTTGGTGAAGGGCATATTGAAGAAGGATCAGCCGAGTGGTTCTTGTGGGAGAACAACTCCATTTGGCTCACTAACTTCACACACCATCAGGCTTCCAAGCAGCTCTCAAGGAAACTCAGTTTTCACATTCTATGCTTAGTGCCCTTTGTGTGCCTAGGACTGAAATGAAGCTTGGTGAGCATCCCACAGAAACGAATGCTCCACATGCGGGTTTCACATGCCACCAACTCCACGTTCACAGGCAACTTCAGCGCCACAGCCGTTTTCAGATAGCCCTCAATGCAAAGGCTCTAGACGCAAATATTGGTGTGAGAGCTAATTCAATCAAGGAAACACTGCATGTTGGTGAAGGGCATATTGAAGAAGGATCAGCCGAGTGGTTCTTGTGGGAGAACAACTCCATTTGGCTCACTAACGTCACACACCATCAGGCTTCCAAGCAGCTCTCAAGGAAACTCAGTTTTCACATTCTATGCTTAGTGCCCTTTGTGTGCCTAGGACTGAAATGAAGCTTGGTGAGCATCCCACACAAACGAATGCTCCACATGCGGGTTTCACATGCCACCAACTCCACATTCACAGGCAACTTCAGCGCCACAGCCGTTTTCAGATAGCCCTAAATGCAAAGGCTCTAGACGCAAATATTGGTGTGAGAGCTAATTCAATCAAGGAAACACTGCATGTTGGTGAAGGGCATATTGAAGAAGGATCAGCCGAGTGGTTCTTGTGGGAGAACAACTCCATTTGGCTCACTAACTTCACACACCATCAGGCTTCCAAGCAGCTCTCAAGGAAACTCAGTTTTCACACTCTATGCTTAGTGCCCTTTGAGTGCCTAGGACTGAAATGAAGCTTGGTCAGCATCCCACAGAAACGAATGCTCCACATGCGGGTTTCACATGCCACCAACTCCACATTCCAGGCAACTTCAGCGCCACAGCCTTTTTCAGATAGCCCTCAATGCAAAGGCTCTAGACGCAAATATTGGTGTGAGAGCTAATTCAATCAAGGAAACACTGCATGTTGGTGAAGGGCATATTGAAGAAGGATCAGCCGAGTGGTTCTTGTGGGAGAACAACTCCATTTGGCTCACTAATGTCACACACCATCAGGCTTCCAAGCAGCTCTCAAGGAAACTCAGTTTTCACACTCTATGCTTAGTGCCCTGTGTATGCCTAGGACTGAAATGAAGCTTGGTCAGCATCGCACACAAACGAATGCTCCACATGCGGGTTTCACATGCCACCAACTCCACATTCACAGGCAACTTCAGCGCCACAGCCGGTTTCAGATAGCCCTCAATGCAAAGGCTCTAGACGCAAATATTGGTGTGAGAGCTAATTCAATCAAGGAAACACTGCATGTTGGTGAAGGGCATATTGAAGAAGGATCAGCCGAGTGGTTTTTGTGGGAGAACAACTCCATTTGGCTCACTAACTTCACACACCATCAGGCTTCCAAGCAGCTCTCAAGGAAACTCAGTTTTCACACTCTATGCTTAGTGCCCTTTGTATGCCTAGGACTGAAATGAAGCTTGGTGAGCGTCCCACACAAACGAATGCTCCACATGCGTGTTTCACATGCCACCAACTCCACATTCACAGGCAACTTCAGCGCCACAGCCGTTTTCAGATAGCCCTCAATGCAAAGGCTCTAGACGCAAATATTGGTGTGAGAGCTAATTCAATCAAGGAAACACTGCATGTTGGTGAAGGGCATATTGAAGAAGGATCAGCCGAGTGGTTCTTGTGGGAGAACAACTCCATTTGGCTCACTAACTTCACACACCATCAGGCTTCCAAGCAGCTCTCAAGGAAACTCAGTTTTCACACTCTATGCTTAGTGCCCTTTGTGTGCCTAGGACTGAAATGAAGCTTGGTGAGCATCCGACAGAAACGAATGCTCCACATGCGGGTTTCACATGCCACCAACTCCACATTCACAGGCAACTTCAGCGCCACAGCCGTTTTCAGTTAGCCCTCAATGCAAAGGCTCTAGACGCAAATATTGGTGTGAGAGCTAATTCAATCAAGGAAACACTGCATGTTGGTGAAGGGCATATTGAAGAAGGATCAGCCGAGTGGTTCTTGTGGGAGAACAACTCCATTTGGCTCACTAACGTCACACACCATCAGGCTTCCAAGCAGCTCTCAAGGAAACTCAGTTTTCACATTCTATGCTTAGTGCCCTTTGTGTGCCTAGGACTGAAATGAAGGTTGGTGAGCATCCCACACAAACGAATGCTCCACATGCGGGTTTCACATGCCACCAACTCCACATTCACAGGCAACTTCAGCGCCACAGCCGTTTTCAGATAGCCCTAAATGCAAAGGCTCTAGACGCAAATATTGGTGTGAGAGCTAATTCAATCAAGGAAACACTGCATGTTGGTTGGTGAAGGGCATATTGAAGAAGGATCAGCCGAGTGGTTCTTGTGGGAGAACAACTCCATTTGGCTCACTAACTTCACACACCTCAGGCTTCCAAGCAGCTCTCAAGGAAACTCAGTTTTCACACTCTATGCTTAGTGCCCTTTGAGTGCATTATCTAGGAATGAACCTGGTAGAGCATCAAACACAAACGAATGCTCCACATGCGGGTTTCACATGCCACCAACTCCACATTCACAGGCAACTTCAGCGCCACAGCCGTTTTCAGATAGCCCTCAATGCAAAGGCTCTAGACGCAAATATTGGTGTGAGAGCTAATTCAATCAAGGAAACACTGCATGTTGGTGAAGGGTATATTGAAGAAGGATCAGCCGAGTGGTTCTTGTGGGAGAACAACTCCATTTGGCTCACTAACTTCACACACCATCAGGCTTCCAAGCAGCTCTCAAGGAAACTCAGTTTTCACATTCTATGCTTAGTGCCCTTTGTGTGCCTAGGACTGAAATGAAGCTTGGTCAGCATCCCACACAAACGAATGCTCCACATGCGGGTTTCACATGCCACCAACTCCACATTCACAGGCAACTTCAGCGCCACAGCCGTTTTCAGATAGCCCTCAATGCAAAGGCTCTAGACGTAAATATTGGTGTGAGAGCTAATTCAATCAAGGAAACACTGCATGTTGGTGAAGGGCATATTGAAGAAGGATCAGCTGAGTGGTTCTTGTGGGAGAACAACTCCATTTGGCTCACTAACTTCACACACCATCAGGCTTCCAAGCAGCTCTCAAGGAAACTCAGTTTTCACACTCTATGCTTAGTGCCCTTTTAGTGCATTCTCTAGGAATGAACCTGGTAGAGCATCCCACACAAACGAATGCTCCACATGCGGGTTTCACATGCCACCAACTCCACATTCACAGGCAACTTCAGCGCCACAGCCGTTTTCAGATAGCCCTCAATGCAAAGGCTCTAGACGCAAATATTGGTGTGAGAGCTAATTCAATCAAGGAAACACTGCATGTTGGTGAAGGGCATATTGAAGAAGGATCAGCCGAGTGGTTCTTGTGGGAGAACAACTCCATTTGGCTAACTTCACACACCATCAGGCTTCCAAGCAGCTCTCAAGGATACTCAGTTTTCACATTCTATGCTTAGTGCCCTTTGTGTGCCTAGGACTGAAATGAAGCTTGGTGAGCATCCCACACAAACGAATGCTCCACATGCGGTTTTCACATGCCACCAACTCCACATTCACAGGCAACTTCAGCGCCACAGCCGTTTTCAGGTAGCCCTCAATGCAAAGGCTCTAGACGTAAATATTGGTGTGAGAGCTAATTCAATCAAGGAAACACTGCATGTTGGTGAAGGGCATATTGAAGAAGGATCAGCTGAGTGGTTCTTGTGGGAGAACAACTCCATTTGGCTCACTAACTTCACAAACCATCAGGCTTCCAAGCAGCTCTCAAGGAAACTCAGTTTTCACACTCTATGCTTAGTGCCCTTTGAGTGCCTAGGTCTGAAATGAAGCTTGGTGAGCATCGCACACAAACGAATGCTCCACATGCGGGTTTCACATGCCACCAACTCCACATTCACAGGCAACTTCAGCACCACAGCCGTTTTCAGATAGCCCTCAATGCAAAGGCTCTAGACGCAAATATTGGTGTGAGAGCTAATTCAATCAAGGAAACGCTGCATGTTAGTGAAGGGCATATTGAAGAAGGATCAGCCGAGTGGTTCTTGTGGGAGAACAACTCCATTTGGCTCACTAACTTCACACACCATCAGGCTTCCAAGCAGCTCTCAAGGAAACTCAGTTTTCACACTCTATGCTTAGTGCCCTTTGAGTGCCTAGGACTGAAATGAACCTTGGTGAGCATCCCACACAAACGAATGCTCCACATGCGGGTTTCACATGCCAACAACTCCACATTCACAGGCAACTTCAGCGCCAGAGCCGTTTTCAGATAGGCCTCAATGTAAAGGCTCTAGACGCAAATATTGGTGTGAGAGCTAATTCAATCAAGGAAACACTGCATGTTGGTGAAGGGCATATTGAAGAAGGATCAGCCGAGTGGTTCTTGTGGGAGAACAACTCCATTTGCCTCACTAACTTCACACACCATCAGGCTTCCAAGCAGCTCTCAAGGAAACTCAGTTTTCACACTCTATGCTTAGTGCCCTTTGAGTGCATTATCTAGGAATGAACCTGGTAGAGCATCCCACACAAACGAATGCTCCACATGCGGGTTTCACATGCCACCAACTCCACATTCACAGGCAACTTCAGCGCCACAGCCGTTTTCAGATAGCCCTCAATGCAAAGGCTCTAGACGCAAATATTGGTGTGAGAGCTAATTCAATCAAGGAAACACTGCATGTTGGTGAAGGGCATATTGAAGAAGGATCAGCCGAGTGGTTCTTGTGGGAGAACAACTTCATTTGGCTCACTAACTTCACACACCATAAGGCTTCCAAGCAGCTCTCAAGGAAACACAGTTTTCACACTCTATGCTTAGTGCCCTTTGTATGCCTAGGACTGAAATGAAGGTTAGTGAGCATCCCACACAAACGAATGCTCCACATGCGGGTTTCACATGCCACCAACTCCACATTCACAGGCAACTTCAGCGCCACAGCCGTTTTCTTATAGCCCTCAATGCAAAGGCTCTAGACGCAAATATTGGTGTGAGAGCTAATTCAATCAAGGAAACACTGCATGTTGGGTGAAAGGCATATTGAAGAAGGATCAGCCGAATGCTTCTTGTGGGAGAACAACTCCATTTGGCTCACTAACTTCACACACCATCAGGCTTCCAAGCAGCTCTCAAGGAAACTCAGTTTTCACACTCTATGCTTAGTGCCCTTTGAGTGCATTATCTAGGAATGAACCTGGTAGAGCATCCCACACAAACGAATGCTCCACATGCGGGTTTCACATGCCACCAACTCCACATTCACAGGCAACTTCAGCGCCACAGCCATTTTCAAATAGCCCTCAATGCAAAGGCTCTAGACGCAAATATTGGTGTGAGAGCTAATTCAATCAAGGAAACACTGCATGTTGGTGAAGGGCATATTGAAGAAGGATCAGCCGAGTGGTTCTTGTGGGAGAACAACTCCATTTGGCTCACTAACTTCACACACCATCAGGCTTCCAAGCAGCTCTCAAGGAAACTCAGTTTTCACACTCTATGCTTAGTGCCCTTTGAGTGCATTATCTAGGAATGAACCTGGTAGAGCATCCACACAAACGAATGCTCCACATGCGGGTTTCACATGCCACCAACTCCACATTCACAGGCAACTTCAGCGCCACAGCCGTTTTCAGATAGCCCTCAATGCAAAGGCTCTAGACGCAAATATTGGTGTGAGAGCTAATTCAATCAAGGGAACACTGCATGTTGGTGAAGGGCATATTGAAGAAGGATCAGCCGAGTGGTTCTTGTGGGACAACAACTCCATTTGGCTCACTAACTTCACACACCATCAGGCTTCCAAGCAGCTCTCAAGGAAACTCAGTTTTCACACTCTATGCTTAGTGCCCTTTGTGTGCCAAGGACTGAAATGAAGCTTGGTCAGCATCCCACACAAACGAATGCTCCACATGCGGGTTTCACATGCCACCAACTCCACACTCACAGGCAACTTCAGCGCCACAGCCGTTTTCAGATAGCCCTCAATGCAAAGGCTCTAGACACAAATATTGATGTGAGAGCTAATTCAATCAAGGAAACACTGCATGTTGGTGAAGGGCATATTGAAGAAGGATCAGCCGAGTGGTTCTTGTGGGAGAACAACTCCATTTGGCTCACTAACGTCACACACCATCAGGCTTCCAAGCAGCTCTCAAGGAAACTCAGTTTTCACATTCTATGCTTAGTGCCCTTTGTGTGCCTAGGACTGAAATGAAGGTTGGTGAGCATCCCACACAAACGAATGCTCCACATGCGGGTTTCACATGCCACCAACTCCACATTCACAGGCAACTTCAGCGCCACAGCCGTTTTCAGATAGCCCTAAATGCAAAGGCTCTAGACGCAAATATTGGTGTGAGAGCTAATTCAATCAAGGAAACACTGCATGTTGGTTGGTGAAGGGCATATTGAAGAAGGATCAGCCGAGTGGTTCTTGTGGGAGAACAACTCCATTTGGCTCACTAACTTCACACACCTCAGGCTTCCAAGCAGCTCTCAAGGAAACTCAGTTTTCACACTCTATGCTTAGTGCCCTTTGAGTGCATTATCTAGGAATGAACCTGGTAGAGCATCAAACACAAACGAATGCTCCACATGCGGGTTTCACATGCCACCAACTCCACATTCACAGGCAACTTCAGCGCCACAGCCGTTTTCAGATAGCCCTCAATGCAAAGGCTCTAGACGCAAATATTGGTGTGAGAGCTAATTCAATCAAGGAAACACTGCATGTTGGTGAAGGGTATATTGAAGAAGGATCAGCCGAGTGGTTCTTGTGGGAGAACAACTCCATTTGGCTCACTAACTTCACACACCATCAGGCTTCCAAGCAGCTCTCAAGGAAACTCAGTTTTCACATTCTATGCTTAGTGCCCTTTGTGTGCCTAGGACTGAAATGAAGCTTGGTCAGCATCCCACACAAACGAATGCTCCACATGCGGGTTTCACATGCCACCAACTCCACATTCACAGGCAACTTCAGCGCCACAGCCGTTTTCAGATAGCCCTCAATGCAAAGGCTCTAGACGTAAATATTGGTGTGAGAGCTAATTCAATCAAGGAAACACTGCATGTTGGTGAAGGGCATATTGAAGAAGGATCAGCTGAGTGGTTCTTGTGGGAGAACAACTCCATTTGGCTCAATAACTTCACACACCATCAGGCTTCCAAGCAGCTCTCAAGGAAACTCAGTTTTCACACTCTATGCTTAGTGCCCTTTGAGTGCATTATCTAGGAATGAACCTGGTAGAGCATCCCACACAAACGAATGCTCCACATGCGGGTTTCACATGCCACCAACTCCACATTCACAGGCAACTTCAGCGCCACAGCCGTTTTCAGATAGCCCTCAATGCAAAGGCTCTAGACGCAAATATTGGGTGTGAGAGCTAATTCAATCAAGGAAACACTGCATGTTGGTTAAGGGCATATTGAAGAAGGATCAGCCGAGTGGTTCTTGTGGGAGAACAACTCCATTTGGCTAACTTCACACACCATCAGGCTTCCAAGCAGCTCTCAAGGAAACTCAGTTTTCACATTCTATGCTTAGTGCCCTTTGTGTGCCTAGGACTGAAATGAAGCTTGGTGAGCATCCCACACAAACGAATGCTCCACATGCGGTTTTCACATGCCACCAACTCCACATTCACAGGCAACTTCAGCGCCACAGCCGTTTTCAGGTAGCCCTCAATGCAAAGGCTCTAGACGTAAATATTGGTGTGAGAGCTAATTCAATCAAGGAAACACTGCATGTTGGTGAAGGGCATATTGAAGAAGGATCAGCTGAGTGGTTCTTGTGGGAGAACAACTCCATTTGGCTCACTAACTTCACACACCATCAGGCTTCCAAGCAGCTCTCAAGGAAACTCAGTTTTCACACTCTATGCTTAGTGCCCTTTGAGTGCCTAGGTCTGAAATGAAGCTTGGTGAGCATCGCACACAAACGAATGCTCCACATGCGGGTTTCACATGCCACCAACTCCACATTCACAGGCAACTTCAGCACCACAGCCATTTTCAGATAGCCCTCAATGCAAAGGCTCTAGACGCAAATATTGGTGTGAGAGCTAATTCAATCAAGGAAACGCTGCATGTTAGTGAAGGGCATATTGAAGAAGGATCAGCCGAGTGGTTCTTGTGGGAGAACAACTCCATTTGGCTCACTAACTTCACACACCATCAGGCTTCCAAGCAGCTCTCAAGGAAACTCAGTTTTCACACTCTATGCTTAGTGCCCTTTGAGTGCCTAGGACTGAAATGAACCTTGGTGAGCATCCCACACAAAACGAATGCTCCACATGCGGGTTTCACATGCCAACAACTCCACATTCACAGGCAACTTCAGCGCCAGAGCCGTTTTCAGATAGGCCTCAATGTAAAGGCTCTAGACGCAAATATTGGTGTGAGAGCTAATTCAATCAAGGAAACACTGCATGTTGGTGAAGGGCATATTGAAGAAGGATCAGCCGAGTGGTTCTTGTGGGAGAACAACTCCATTTGGCTCACTAACTTCACACACCATCAGGCTTCCAAGCAGCTCTCAAGGAAACTCAGTTTTCACACTCTATGCTTAGTGCCCTTTGAGTGCATTATCTAGGAATGAACCTGGTAGAGCATCCCACACAAACGAATGCTCCACATGCGGGTTTCACATGCCACCAACTCCACATTCACAGGCAACTTCAGCGCCACAGCCGTTTTCAGATAGCCCTCAATGCAAAGGCTCTAGACGCAAATATTGGTGTGAGAGCTAATTCAATCAAGGAAACACTGCATGTTGGTGAAGGGCATATTGAAGAAGGATCAGCCGAGTGGTTCTTGTGGGAGAACAACTTCATTTGGCTCACTAACTTCACACACCATAAGGCTTCCAAGCAGCTCTCAAGGAAACACAGTTTTCACACTCTATGCTTAGTGCCCTTTGTATGCCTAGGACTGAAATGAAGGTTAGTGAGCATCCCACACAACGAATGCTCCACATGCGGGTTTCACATGCCACCAACTCCACATTCACAGGCAACTTCAGCGCCACAGCCGTTTTCTTATAGCCCTCAATGCAAAGGCTCTAGACGCAAATATTGGTGTGAGAGCTAATTCAATCAAGGAAACACTGCATGTTGGTGAAGGGCATATTGAAGAAGGATCAGCCGAATGCTTCTTGTGGGAGAACAACTCCATTTGGCTCACTAACTTCACACACCATCAGGCTTCCAAGCAGCTCTCAAGGAAACTCAGTTTTCACACTCTATGCTTAGTGCCCTTTGAGTGCATTATCTAGGAATGAACCTGGTAGAGCATCCCACACAAACGAATGCTCCACATGCGGGTTTCACATGCCACCAACTCCACATTCACAGGCAACTTCAGCGCCACAGCCATTTTCAAATAGCCCTCAATGCAAAGGCTCTAGACGCAAATATTGGTGTGAGAGCTAATTCAATCAAGGAAACACTGCATGTTGGTGAAGGGCATATTGAAGAAGGATCAGCCGAGTGGTTCTTGTGGGAGAACAACTCCATTTGGCTCACTAACTTCACACACCATCAGGCTTCCAAGCAGCTCTCAAGGAAACTCAGTTTTCACACTCTATGCTTAGTGCCCTTTGAGTGCATTATCTAGGAATGAACCTGGTAGAGCATCCCACACAAACGAATGCTCCACATGCGGGTTTCACATGCCACCAACTCCACATTCACAGGCAACTTCAGCGCCACAGCCGTTTTCAGATAGCCCTCAATGCAAAGGCTCTAGACGCAAATATTGGTGTGAGAGCTAATTCAATCAAGGAAACACTGCATGTTGGTGAAGGGCATATTGAAGAAGGATCAGCCGAGTGGTTCTTGTGGGAGAACAACTCCATTTGGCTCACTAACTTCACACACCATCAGGCTTCCAAGCAGCTCTCAAGGAAACTCAGTTTTCACACTCTATGCTTAGTGCCCTTTGTGTGCCAAGGACTGAAATGAAGCTTGGTCAGCATCCCACACAAACGAATGCTCCACATGCGGGTTTCACATGCCACCAACTCCACACTCACAGGCAACTTCAGCGCCACAGCCGTTTTCAGATAGCCCTCAATGCAAAGGCTCTAGACACAAATATTGATGTGAGAGCTAATTCAATCAAGGAAACACTGCATGTTGGTGAAGGGCATATTGAAGAAGGATCAGCCGAGTGGTTCTTGTGGGAGAACAACTCCATTTGGCTCACTAACGTCACACACCATCAGGCTTCCAAGCAGCTCTCAAGGAAACTCAGTTTTCACATTCTATGCTTAGTGCCCTTTGTGTGCCTAGGACTGAAATGAAGGTTGGTGAGCATCCCACACAAACGAATGCTCCACATGCGGGTTTCACATGCCACCAACTCCACATTCACAGGCAACTTCAGCGCCACAGCCGTTTTCAGATAGCCCTAAATGCAAAGGCTCTAGACGCAAATATTGGTGTGAGAGCTAATTCAATCAAGGAAACACTGCATGTTGGTTGGTGAAGGGCATATTGAAGAAGGATCAGCCGAGTGGTTCTTGTGGGAGAACAACTCCATTTGGCTCACTAACTTCACACACCTCAGGCTTCCAAGCAGCTCTCAAGGAAACTCAGTTTTCACACTCTATGCTTAGTGCCCTTTGAGTGCATTATCTAGGAATGAACCTGGTAGAGCATCAAACACAAACGAATGCTCCACATGCGGGTTTCACATGCCACCAACTCCACATTCACAGGCAACTTCAGCGCCACAGCCGTTTTCAGATAGCCCTCAATGCAAAGGCTCTAGACGCAAATATTGGTGTGAGAGCTAATTCAATCAAGGAAACACTGCATGTTGGTGAAGGGTATATTGAAGAAGGATCAGCCGAGTGGTTCTTGTGGGAGAACAACTCCATTTGGCTCACTAACTTCACACACCATCAGGCTTCCAAGCAGCTCTCAAGGAAACTCAGTTTTCACATTCTATGCTTAGTGCCCTTTGTGTGCCTAGGACTGAAATGAAGCTTGGTCAGCATCCCACACAAACGAATGCTCCACATGCGGGTTTCACATGCCACCAACTCCACATTCACAGGCAACTTCAGCGCCACAGCCGTTTTCAGATAGCCCTCAATGCAAAGGCTCTAGACGTAAATATTGGTGTGAGAGCTAATTCAATCAAGGAAACACTGCATGTTGGTGAAGGGCATATTGAAGAAGGATCAGCTGAGTGGTTCTTGTGGGAGAACAACTCCATTTGGCTCAATAACTTCACACACCATCAGGCTTCCAAGCAGCTCTCAAGGAAACTCAGTTTTCACACTCTATGCTTAGTGCCCTTTGAGTGCATTATCTAGGAATGAACCTGGTAGAGCATCCCACACAAACGAATGCTCCACATGCGGGTTTCACATGCCACCAACTCCACATTCACAGGCAACTTCAGCGCCACAGCCGTTTTCAGATAGCCCTCAATGCAAAGGCTCTAGACGCAAATATTGGTGTGAGAGCTAATTCAATCAAGGAAACACTGCATGTTGGTGAAGGGCATATTGAAGAAGGATCAGCCGAGTGGTTCTTGTGGGAGAACAACTCCATTTGGCTAACTTCACACACCATCAGGCTTCCAAGCAGCTCTCAAGGAAACTCAGTTTTCACATTCTATGCTTAGTGCCCTTTGTGTGCCTAGGACTGAAATGAAGCTTGGTGAGCATCCCACACAAACGAATGCTCCACATGCGGTTTTCACATGCCACCAACTCCACATTCACAGGCAACTTCAGCGCCACAGCCGTTTTCAGGTAGCCCTCAATGCAAAGGCTCTAGACGTAAATATTGGTGTGAGAGCTAATTCAATCAAGGAAACACTGCATGTTGGTGAAGGGCATATTGAAGAAGGATCAGCTGAGTGGTTCTTGTGGGAGAACAACTCCATTTGGCTCACTAACTTCACACACCATCAGGCTTCCAAGCAGCTCTCAAGGAAACTCAGTTTTCACACTCTATGCTTAGTGCCCTTTGAGTGCCTAGGTCTGAAATGAAGCTTGGTGAGCATCGCACACAAACGAATGCTCCACATGCGGGTTTCACATGCCACCAACTCCACATTCACAGGCAACTTCAGCACCACAGCCGTTTTCAGATAGCCCTCAATGCAAAGGCTCTAGACGCAAATATTGGTGTGAGAGCTAATTCAATCAAGGAAACGCTGCATGTTAGTGAAGGGCATATTGAAGAAGGATCAGCCGAGTGGTTCTTGTGGGAGAACAACTCCATTTGGCTCACTAACTTCACACATCATCAGGCTTCCAAGCAGCTCTCAAGGAAACTCAGTTTTCACACTCTATGCTTAGTGCCCTTTGAGTGCCTAGGACTGAAATGAACCTTGGTGAGCATCCCACACAAACGAATGCTCCACATGCGGGTTTCACATGCCAACAACTCCACATTCACAGGCAACTTCAGCGCCAGAGCCGTTTTCAGATAGGCCTCAATGCAAAGGCTCTAGACGCAAATATTGGTGTGAGAGCTAATTCAATCAAGGAAACACTGCATGTTGGTGAAGGGCATATTGAAGAAGGATCAGCCGAGTGGTTCTTGTGGGAGAACAACTCCATTTGGCTCACTAACTTCACACACCATCAGGCTTCCAAGCAGCTCTCAAGGAAACTCAGTTTTCACACTCTATGCTTAGTGCCCTTTGAGTGCATTATCTAGGAATGAACCTGGTAGAGCATCCCACACAAACGAATGCTCCACATGCGGGTTTCACATGCCACCAACTCCACATTCACAGGCAACTTCAGCGCCACAGCCGTTTTCAGATAGCCCTCAATGCAAAGGCTCTAGACGCAAATATTGGTGTGAGAGCTAATTCAATCAAGGAAACACTGCATGTTGGTGAAGGGCATATTGAAGAAGGATCAGCCGAGTGGTTCTTGTGGGAGAACAACTCCATTTGGCTCACTAACTTTCTACACACCATAAGGCTTCCAAGCAGCTCTCAAGGAAACTCAGTTTTCACACTCTATGCTTAGTGCCCTTTGTATGCCTAGGACTGAAATGAAGGTTAGTGAGCATCCCACACAAACGAATGCTCCACATGCGGGTTTCACATGCCACCAACTCCACATTCACAGGCAACTTCAGCGCCACAGCCGTTTTCTTATAGCCCTCAATGCAAAGGCTCTAGACGCAAATATTGGTGTGAGAGCTAATTCAATCAAGGAAACACTGCATGTTGGTGAAGGGCATATTGAAGAAGGATCAGCCGAATGCTTCTTGTGGGAGAACAACTCCATTTGGCTCACTAACTTCACACACCATCAGGCTTCCAAGCAGCTCTCAAGGAAACTCAGTTTTCACACTCTATGCTTAGTGCCCTTTGAGTGCATTATCTAGGAATGAACCTGGTAGAGCATCCCACACAAACGAATGCTCCACATGCGGGTTTCACATGCCACCAACTCCACATTCACAGGCAACTTCAGCGCCACAGCCATTTTCAAATAGCCCTCAATGCAAAGGCTCTAGACGCAATATTGGTGTGAGAGCTAATTCAATCAAGGAAACACTGCATGTTGGTGAAGGGCATATTGAAGAAGGATCAGCCGAGTGGTTCTTGTGGGAGAACAACTCCATTTGGCTCACTAACTTCACACACCATCAGGCTTCCAAGCAGCTCTCAAGGAAACTCAGTTTTCACACTCTATGCTTAGTGCCCTTTGAGTGCATTATCTAGGAATGAACCTGGTAGAGCATCCCACACAAACGAATGCTCCACATGCGGGTTTCACATGCCACCAACTCCACATTCACAGGCAACTTCAGCGCCACAGCCGTTTTCAGATAGCCCTCAATGCAAAGGCTCTAGACGCAAATATTGGTGTGAGAGCTAATTCAATCAAGGAAACACTGCATGTTGGTGAAGGGCATATTGAAGAAGGATCAGCCGAGTGGTTCTTGTGGAGAACAACTCCATTTGGCTCACTAACTTCACACACCATCAGGCTTCCAAGCAGCTCTCAAGGAAACTCAGTTTTCACACTCTATGCTTAGTGCCCTTTGTGTGCCAAGGACAGAAATGAAGCTTGGTCAGCATCCCACACAAACGAATGCTCCACATGCGGGTTTCACATGCCACCAACTCCACATTCTCAGGCAACTTCAGCGCCACAGCCATTTTCAGATAGCGTCAATGCAAAGGCTCTAGACGCAAATATTGGTGTGAGAGCTAATTCAATCAAGGAAACACTGCATGTTGGTGAAGGGCATATTGAAGAAGGATCAGCCGAGTGGTTCTTGTGGACAACAACTCCATTTGGCTCACTAACTTCACACACCATCAGGCTTCAAGCAGCTCTCAAGGAAACTCAGTTTTCACACTCTATGCTTAGTGCCCTTTGAGTGCCTAGGACTGAAATGAAGCTTGGTAGAGCATCCCACACAAACGAATGCTCCACATGCGGGTTTCACATGCCACCAACTCCACATTCACAGGCAACTTCAGCGCCACAGCCGTTTTCAGATAGCCCTCAATGCAAAGGCTCTAGACGTAAATATTGGTGTGAGAGCTAATTCAATCAAGGAAACACTGCATGTTGGTGAAGGACATATTGAAGAAGGATCAGCTGAGTGGTTCTTGTGGGAGAACAACTCCATTTGGCTCACTAACTTCACACACCATCCGGCTTCCAAGCAGCTCTCAAGGAAACTCAGTTTTCACACTCTATGCTTAGTGCCCTTTGAGTGCCTAGGTCTGAAATGAAGCTTGGTGAGCATCGCACAGAAACGAATGCTCCACATGCGGGTTTCACATGCCACCAACTCCACATTCACAGGCAACTTCAGCGCCACAGCCATTTTCAGATAGCCCTCAATGCAAAGGCTCTAGAGGCAAATATTGGTGTGAGAGCTAATTCAATCAAGGAAACGCTGCATGTTGGTGAAAGGCATATTGAAGAAGGATCAGCCGAGTGGTTCTTGTGGGAGAACAACTCCATTTGGCTCACTAACTTCACACACCATCAGGCTTCCAAGCAGCTCTCAAGGAAACTCAGTTTTCACACTCTATGCTTAGTGCCCTTTGAATGCCTAGGACTGAAATGAACCTTGGTGAGCATCCCACACAAACGAATGCTCCACATGCGGGTTTCACATGCCACCAACTCCACATTCACAGGCAACTTCAGCGCCACAGCCGTTTTCAGATAGCCCTCAATGCAAAGGCTCTAGACGCAAATATTGGTGTGAGAGCTAATTCAATCACGGAAACACTGCATGTTGGTGAAGGGCATATTGAAGAAGGATCAGCCGAGTGGTTCTTGTGGGACAACAACTCCATTTGGCTCACTAACTTCACACACCATCAGGCTTCCAAGCAGCTCTCAAGGAAACTCAGTTTTCACACTCTATGCTTAGTGCCCTTTGAGTGCATTATCTAGGAATGAACCTGGTAGAGCATCCCACACAAACGAATGCTCCACATGCGGGTTTCACATGCCACCAACTCCACATTCACAGGCAACTTCAGCGCCACAGCCGTTTTCAGATAGCCCTCAATGCAAAGGCTCTAGACGCAAATATTGGTGTGAGAGCTAATTGAATCAAGGAAACACTGCATGTTGGTGAAGGGCATATTGAAGAAGGATCAGCCGAGTGGTTCTTGTGGGAGAACAACTCCATTTGGCTCACTAACTTCACACACCATCAGGCTTCCAAGCAGCTCTCAAGGAAACTCAGTTTTCACACTCTATGCTTAGTGCCCTTTGTGTGCCAAGGACTGAAATGAAGCTTGGTCAGCATCCCACACAAACGAATGCTCCACATGCGGGTTTCACATGCCACCAACTCCACACTCACAGGCAACTTCAGCGCCACAGCCGTTTTCAGATAGCCCTCCATGCAAAGGCTCTAGACACAAATATTGATGTGAGAGCTAATTCAATCAAGGAAACACTGCATGTTGGTGAAGGGCATATTGAAGAAGGATCAGCCGAGTGGTTCTTGTGGGAGAACAACTCCATTTGGCTCACTAACTTCACACACCATCAGGCTTCCAAGCAGCTCTCAAGGAAACTCAGTTTTCACACTCTATGCTTAGTGCCCTTTGAGTGCCTAGGTCTGAAATGAAGCTTGGTGAGCATCGCACACAAACGAATGCTCCACATGCGGGTTTCACATGCCTCCACATTCACAGGCAACTTCAGCGCCAGAGCCGTTTTCAGATAGGCCTCAATGCAAAGGCTCTAGACGCAAATATTGGTGTGAGAGCTAATTCAATCAAGGAAACGCTGCATGTTGGTGAAGGGCATATTGAAGAAGGATCAGCCGAGTGGTTCTTGTGGGAGAACAACTCCATTTGGCTCACTAACTTCACACACCATCAGGCTTCCAAGCAGCTCTCAAGGAAACTCAGTTTTCACACTCTATGCTTAGTGCCCTTTGAGTGCATTATCTAGGAATGAACCTGGTAGAGCATCCCACACAAACGAATGCTCCACATGCGGGTTTCACATGCCACCAACTCCACATTCACAGGCAACTTCAGTGCCACAGCCGTTTTCAGATACCCTCAATGCAAAGGCTCTAGACGCAAATATTGGTGTGAGAGCTAATTCAATCAAGGAAACACTGCAAGTTGGTGAAGGGCATATTGAATAAGGATCAGCCGAGTGGTTCTTGTGGGAGAACAACTCCATTTGGCTCACTAACTTCACACACCATCAGGCTTCCAAGCAGCTCTCAAGGAAACTCAGTTTTCACACTCTATGCTTAGTGCCCTTTGTGTGCCAAGGACAGAAATGAAGCTTGGTCAGCATCCCACACAAACGAATGCTCCACATGCGGGTTTCACATGCCACCAACTCCACATTCTCAGGCAACTTCAGCGCCACAGCCATTTTCAGATAGCGTCAATGCAAAGGCTCA
>NW_026697732.1:0-39483 GCF_030435755.1 Ochotona princeps
ACTCCACATTCACAGGCAACTTCAGCGCCACAGCCGTTTTCAGATAGCCCTCAATGCAAAGGCTCTAGATGCAAATATTGGTGTGAGAGCTAATTCAATCAAGGAAACACTGCATGTTGGTGAAGGGCATATTGAAGAAGGATCAGCCGAGTGGTTCTTGTGGGAGAACAACTCCATTTGGCTCACTAACTTCACACACCATCAGGCTTCCAAGCAGCTCTCAAGGAAACTCAGTTTTCACACTCTATGTTTAGTGCCCTTTGAATGCATTATCTAGGAATGAACCTGGTAGAGCATCCCACACAAACGAATGTTCCACATGCGGGTTTCACATGCCACCAACTCCACATTCACAGGCAACTTCAGCGCCACAGCCGTTTTCAGATAGCCCTCAATGCAAAGGCTCTAGACGCAAATATTGGTGTGAGAGCTAATTCAATCAAGGAAACACTGCATGTTGGTGAAGGGCATATTGAAGAAGGATCAGCCGTGTGGTTCTTGTGGGAGAACAACTCCATTTGGCTCACTAACTTCACACACCATCAGGCTTCCAAGCAGCTCTCAAGGAAACTCAGTTTTCACACTCTATGTTTAGTGCCCTTTGTATGGCTAGGACTGAAATGAACCTGGTAGAGCATCCCACACAAACGAATGCTCCACATGCGGGTTTCACATGCCACCAACTCCACATTCACAGGCAACTTCAGCGCCACAGCCGTTTTCAGATAGCCCTCAATGCAAAGGCTCTAGACGCAAATATTGGTGTGAGAGCTAATTCAATCAAGGAAACACTGCATGTTGGTGAAGGGCATATTGAAGAAGGATCAGCCGAGTGGTTCTTGTGGGAGAACAACTCCATTTGGCTCACTAACTTCACACCCCATCAGGCTTCCAAGCAACTCTCAAGGAAACTCAGTTTTCACACTCTATGCTTAGTGCCCTTTGAGAGCATTATCTAGGAATGAACCTGGTAGAGCATCCCACACAAACGAATGCTCCACATGCGGGTTTCACATGCCACCAACTCCACATTCACAGGCAACTTCAGCGCCACAGCCGTTTTCAGATAGCCCTCAATGCAAAGGCTCTAGACGCAAATATTGGTGTGAGAGCTAATTCAATCAAGGAAACACTGCATGTTGGTGAAGGGCATATTGAAGAAGGATCAGCCGAGTGGTTCTTGTGGGAGAACAACTCCATTTGGCTCACTAACTTCACACACCATCAGGCTTCCAAGCAGCTCTCAAGGAAACTCAGTTTTCACACTCTATGCTTAGTGCCCTTTGAGTGCATTATCTAGGAATGAACCTGGTAGAGCATCCCACACAAACGAATGCTCCACATGCGGGTTTCACATGCCACCAACTCCACATTCACAGGCAACTTCAGCGCCACAGCCGTTTTCAGATAGCCCTCAATGCAAAGGCTCTAGACGCAAATATTGGTGTGAGAGCTAATTCAATCACGGAAACACTGCATGTTGGTGAAGGGCATATTGAAGAAGGATCAGCCGAGTGGTTCTTGTGGGAGAACAACTCCATTTGGCTCACTAACTTCACACACCATCAGGCTTCCAAGCAGCTCTCAAGGAAACTCAGTTTTCACACTCTATGTTTAGTGCCCTTTGAATGCATTATCTAGGAATGAACCTGGTAGAGCATCCCACACAAACGAATGTTCCACATGCGGGTTTCACATGCCACCAACTCCACATTCACAGGCAACTTCAGCGCCACAGCCGTTTTCAGATAGCCCTCAATGCAAAGGCTCTAGACGCAAATATTGGTGTGAGAGCTAATTCAATCAAGGAAACACTGCATGTTGGTGAAGGGCATATTGAAGAAGGATCAGCCGAGTGGTTCTTGTGGGAGAACAACTCCATTTGGCTCACTAACTTCACACACCATCAGGCTTCCAAGCAGCTCTCAAGGAAACTCAGTTTTCACACTCTATGTTTAGTGCCCTTTGTATGGCTAGGACTGAAATGAACCTGGTAGAGCATCCCACACAAACGAATGCTCCACATGCGGGTTTCACATGCCACCAACTCCACATTCACAGGCAACTTCAGGGCCACAGCCGTTTTCAGATAGCCCTCAAAGCAAAGGCTCTAGACGCAAATATTGGTGTGAGAGCTAATTCAATGAAGGAAACACTGCATGTTGGTGAAGGGCATATTGAAGAAGGATCAGCCGAGTGGTTCTTGTGGGAGAACAACTCCATTTGGCTCCCTAACTTCACACACCATCAGGCTTCCCAGCAGCTCTCAAGGAAACTCAGTTTTCACACTCTATGCTTAGTGCCCTTTGAGTGCATTATCTAGGAATGAACCTGGTAGAGCATCCCACACAAACGAATGCTCCACATGCGGGTTTCACATGCCACCAACTCCACATTCACAGGCAACTTCAGCGCCACAGCCGTTTTCAGATAGCCCTCAATGCAAAGGCTCTAGACGCAAATATTGGTGTGAGAGCTAATTCAATCAAGGAAACACTGCATGTTGGTGAAGGGCGTATTGAAGAAGGATCAGCCGAGTGGTTCTTGTGGGAGAACAACTCCATTTGGCTCACTAACTTCACACACCATCAGGCTTCCAAGCAGCTCTCAAGGAAACTCAGTTTTCACACTCTATGCTTAGTGCCCTTTGAGTGCATTATCTAGGAATGAACCTGGTAGAGCATCCCACACAAACGAATGCTCCACATGCGGGTTTCACATGCCACCAACTCCACATTCACAGGCAACTTCAGCGCCACAGCCGTTTTCAGATAGCCCTCAATGCAAAGGCTCTAGACGCAAATATTGGTGTGAGAGCTAATTCAATCAAGGAAACACTGCATGTTGGTGAAGGGCATATTGAAGAAGGATCAGCCGAGTGGTTCTTGTGGGAGAACAACTCCATTTGGCTCACTAACTTCACACACCATCAGGCTTCCAAGCAACTCTCAAGGAAACTCAGTTTTCACACTCTATGCTTAGTGCCCTTTGAGAGCATTATCTAGGAATGAACCTGGTAGAGCATCCCACACAAACGAATGCTCCACATGCGGGTTTCACATGCCACCAACTCCACATTCACAGGCAACTTCAGCGCCACAGCCGTTTTCAGATAGCCCTCAATGCAAAGGCTCTAGACGCAAATATTGGTGTGAGAGCTAATTCAATCAAGGAAACACTGCATGTTGGTGAAGGGCATATTGAAGAAGGATCAGCCGAGTGGTTCTTGTGGGAGAACAACTCCATTTGGCTCACTAACTTCACACACCATCAGGCTTCCAAGCAGCTCTCAAGGAAACTCAGTTTTCACACTCTATGCTTAGTGCCCTTTGAGTGCATTATCTAGGAATGAACCTGGTAGAGCATCCCACACAAACGAATGCTCCACATGCGGTTTTCACATGCCACCAACTCCACATTCACAGGCAACTTCAGCGCCACAGCCGTTTTCAGATAGCCCTCAATGCAAAGGCTCTAGACGCAAATATTGGTGTGAGAGCTAATTCAATCAAGGAAACACTGCATGTTGGTGAAGGGCATATTGAAGAAGGATCAGCCGAGTGGTTCTTGTGGGAGAACAACTCCATTTGGCTCACTAACTTCACACACCATCAGGCTTCCAAGCAGCTCTCAAGGAAACTCAGTTTTCACACTCTATGCTTAGTGCCCTTTGAGTGCATTATCTAGGAATGAACCTGGTAGAGCATCCCACACAAACGAATGCTCCACATGTGGGTTTCACATGCCACCAACTCCACATTCACAGGCAACTTCAGCGCCACAGCCGTTTTCAGATAGCCCTCAATGCAAAGGCTCTAGACGCAAATATTGGTGTGAGAGCTAATTCAATCAAGGAAACACTGCATGTTGGTGAAGGGCATATTGAAGAAGGAAAAAATAGATCCACATCTCTCACCATACACTAAGATCAGATCTAAATGGATAACAGATCTAAACCTACATCCAGAAACCTTCAAACTTTTGGAAGAAAATGTTGGAAACACACTGGAACACTTAGGGGTAGGCCCTCACCTCCTAAAAAAGACTCCAGATGCAGTAGAAATCAAGACCAAAATAAACAATTGGGACCTCATCAAACTAAGAAGCTTCTGTACAGCTAGAGAAACAATCAACAAAGTAAAAAGGCAACCCACAGAATGGGAGAAGATCTTCGCACACGACATAGGTGATAGAGGGCTAATATCCAGAATATACAAAGAGCTACAAAACAACCAAAATGTCAAAACAAACAACCCACTCAAGAAATGGGCACGGGAAATGGGCAGACACTTCACAAAGGAACAAACCCAAATGGCAAATAAACATATGAAAAAATGCTCAAGTTCCCTGGCAATAAGGGAAATCCAAATTAAAACATCAATGAGGTACCACCTAACGCCAGTAAGACTGGCCCACATGAATAAAAGCACCAACGACACTTGTTGGCGAGGTTGCGGGGAAAAGGGAACCCTACTCCACTGCTGGTGGGGCTGCAGGCTGGTACAGCCTCTATGGAAATCAGTATGGAGAATATTCAAACAACTCAAATTCAACATACCGCATGATCCAGCAATAGCACTCCTAGGAATATATCCAGAACACTTGTTCTATGAGAAACCAACATGTACTCCTATGTTCATAGCAGCACAATCAGTAATTGCAAAAACATGGAAGCAGCCAAAATGCCCATCAAAAGAGGATTGGATAAGAAAGCTATGGTTCATCTACTCCATGGAATACTACTCAGCTATTAAAAAAAACAAAATGCAGTTCTTTGTGGCCAAATGGGCCAAACTGGAAACCATAATGCTAAGGGAAATGAGCCAATCCCAAAAGGTTAAATACCACATGTTTGCCTTAATTTAAGATGATATGATGTTATGTATAACATGTTATGTTTTGAATGTGATACGTTGTGTATAAACTAAAATTGAAGTATAGGTGAGGTGGTCACAGAAGGTGGCTGGGAACCCGCATTTACTTTTAACATATTGGTTACTCATTACTATGTCAATTAATTCCATAATGATGTAAATTTTTGCTGATGGTATGTTGGAGCTTTCAATTGACTGGGATGATACTCTGCTGGCTCTGTCATAAGACCAGAGAGGGTATACCTAAGAAACCGTTGAACTTGACGGGACAATAAGATGCTGGACCCTATGTTTGGTATACGCTTGCAATGGGGAAATCTCAACTGAACTTGAGCTGTGGTTATGTAATAAGGTGGAGGAATCCACCATGGTGGGAGGGTTTGGGGAGGGGTGGGGAGAACCCAAATATCTATGTAACTGTGTCACATAATACAATGTAATTACTGAAGTTAAATAATAAATAATTAAAAAAAAAAAAAAAAGAAGAAGGATCAGCCGAGTGGTTCTTGTGGGAGAACAACTCCATTTGGCTCACTAACTTCACACACCATCAGGCTTCCAAGCAGCTCTCAAGGAAACTCAGTTTTCACACTCTATGCTTAGTGCCCTTTGTATGGCTAGGACTGAAATGAACCTGGTAGAGCATCCCACACAAACGAATGCTCCACATGCGGGTTTCACATGCCACCAACTCCACATTCACAGGCAACTTCAGCGCCACAGCCGTTTTCAGATAGCCCTCAATGCAAAGGCTCTAGACGCAAATATTGGTGTGAGAGCTAATTCAATCAAGGAAACACTGCATGTTGGTGAAGGGCATATTGAAGAAGGATCAGCCGAGTGGTTCTTGTGGGAGAACAACTCCATTTGGCTCACTAACTTCACACACCATCAGGCTTCCAAGCAGCTCTCAAGGAAACTCAGTTTTCACACTCTATGCTTAGTGCCCTTTGAGTGCATTATCTAGGAATGAACCTGGTAGAGCATCCCACACAAACGAATGCTCCACATGCGGGTTTCACATGCCACCAACTCCACATTCACAGGCAACTTCAGCGCCACAGCCGTTTTCAGATAGCCCTCAATGCAAAGGCTCTAGACGCAAATATTGGTGTGAGAGCTAATTCAATCAAGGAAACACTGCATGTTGGTGAAGGGCATATTGAAGAAGGATCAGCCGAGTGGTTCTTGTGGGAGAACAACTCCATTTGGCTCACTAACTTCACACACCATCAGGCTTCCAAGCAGCTCTCAAGGAAACTCAGTTTTCACACTCTATGCTTAGTGCCCTTTGAATGCATTATCTAGGAATGAACCTGGTAGAGCATCCCACACAAACGAATGTTCCACATGCGGGTTTCACATGCCACCAACTCCACATTCACAGGCAACTTCAGCGCCACAGCCGTTTTCAGATAGCCCTCAATGCAAAGGCTCTAGACGCAAATATTGGTGTGAGAGCTAATTCAATCAAGGAAACAGTGCATGTTGGTGAAGGGCATATTGAAGAAGGATCAGCCGAGTGGTTCTTGTGGGAGAACAACTCCATTTGGCTCACTAACTTCACACACCATCAGGCTTCCAAGCAGCTCTCAAGGAAACTCAGTTTTCACACTCTATGCTTAGTGCCCTTTGAGTGCATTATCTAGGAATGAACCTGGTAGAGCATCCCACACAAACGAATGCTCCACATGCGGGTTTCACATGCCACCAACTCCACATTCACAGGCAACTTCAGCGCCACAGCCGTTTTCAGATAGCCCTCAATGCAAAGGCTCTAGACGCAAATATTGGTGTGAGAGCTAATTCAATCAATGAAACACTGCATGTTGGTGAAGGGCATATTGAAGAAGGATCAGCCGAGTGGTTCTTGTGGGAGAACAACTCCATTTGGCTCACTAACTTCACACACCATCAGGCTTCCAAGCAGCTCTCAAGGAAACTCAGTTTTCACACTCTATGCTTAGTGCCCTTTGTATGGCTAGGACTGAAATGAACCTGGTAGAGCATCCCACACAAACGAATGCTCCACATGCGGG
This sequence comes from Ochotona princeps, assembly GCF_030435755.1. Classification (NCBI taxonomy): domain Eukaryota; kingdom Metazoa; phylum Chordata; class Mammalia; order Lagomorpha; family Ochotonidae; genus Ochotona; species Ochotona princeps. The sequence continues at coordinate 6,914 of NW_026697732.1, forward strand.
TTTCACATGCCACCAACTCCACATTCACAGGCAACTTCAGCGCCACAGCCGTTTTCAGATAGCCCTCAATGCAAAGGCTCTAGACGGAAATATTGGTGTGAGAGCTAATTCAATCAAGGAAACACTGCATGTTGGTGAAGGGCATATTGAAGAAGGATCAGCCGAGTGGTTCTTGTGGAAGAACAACTCCATTTGGCTCACTAACTTCACACACCATCAGGCTTCCAAGCAGCTCTCAAGGAAACTCAGTTTTCATACTCCATGCTTAGTGCCCTTTGTATGGCTAGGACTGAAATGAACCTGGTAGAGCATCCCACACAAACGAATGCTCCACATGCGGGTTTCACATGCCACCAACTCCACATTCACAGGCAACTTCAGCGCCACAGCCGTTTTCAGATAGCCCTCAATGCAAAGGCTCTAGACGCAAATATTGGTGTGAGAGCTAATTCAATCAAGGAAACACTGCATGTTGGTGAAGGGCATATTGAAGAAGGATCAGCCGAGTGGTTCTTGTGGGAGAACAACTCCATTTGGCTCACTAACTTCACACACCATCAGGCTTCCAAGCAGCTCTCAAGGAAACTCAGTTTTCACACTCTATGCTTAGTGCCCTTTGAGTGCATTATCTAGGAATGAACCTGGTAGAGCATCCCACACAAACGAATGCTCCACATGCGGGTTTCACATGCCACCAACTCCGCATTCACAGGCAACTTCAGCGCCACAGCCGTTTTCAGATAGCCCTCAATGCAAAGGCTCTAGACGCAAATATTGGTGTGAGCGCTAATTCAATCAAGGAAACACTGCATGTTGGTGAAGGGCATATTGAAGAAGGATCAGCCGAGTGGTTCTTGTGGGAGAACAACTCCATTTGGCTCACTAACTTCACACACCATCAGGCTTCCAAGCAGCTCTCAAGGAAACTCAGTTTTCACACTCTATGCTTAGTGCCCTTTGAGTGCATTATCTAGGAATGAACCTGGTAGAGCATCCCACACAAACGAATGCTCCACATGCGGGTTTCACATGCCACCAACTCCACATTCACAGGCAACTTCAGCGCCACAGCCGTTTTCAGATAGCCCTCAATGCAAAGGCTCTAGACGCAAATATTGGTGTGAGAGCTAATTCAATCAAGGAAACACTGCATGTTGGTGAAGGGCATATTGAAGAAGGATCAGCCGAGTGGTTCTTGTGGGAGAACAACTCCATTTGGCTCACTAACTTCACACACCATCAGGCTTCCAAGCAGCTCTCAAGGAAACTCAGTTTTCACACTCTATGCTTAGTGCCCTTTGAGTGCATTATCTGCGAATGAACCTGGTAGAGCATCCCACACAAACGAATGCTCCACATGCGGGTTTCACATGCCACCAACTCCACATTCACAGGCAACTTCAGCGCCACAGCCGTTTTCAGATAGCCCTCAATGCAAAGGCTCTAGACGCAAATATTGGTGTGAGAGCTAATTCAATCAAGGAAACACTGCATGTTGGTGAAGGGCATATTGAGGAAGGATCAGCCGAGTGGTTCTTGTGGGAGAACAACTCCATTTGGCTCACTAACTTCACACACCATCAGGCTTCCAAGCAGCTCTCAAGGAAACTCAGTTTTCACACTCTATGCTTAGTGCCCTTTGAGTGCATTATCTAGGAATGAACCTGGTAGAGCATCCCACACAAACGAATGCTCCACATGCGGGTTTCACATGCCACCAACTCCACATTCACAGGCAACTTCAGCGCCCACAGCCGTTTTCAGATAGCCCTCAATGCAAAGGCTCTAGACGCAAATATTGGTGTGAGAGCTAATTCAATCAAGGAAACACTGCATGTTGGTGAAGGGCATATTGAAGAAGGATCAGCCGAGTGGTTCTTGTGGGAGAACAACTCCATTTGGCTCACTAACTTCACACACCATCAGGCTTCCAAGCAGCTCTCAAGGAAACTCAGTTTTCACACTCTATGCTTAGTGCCCTTTGAGTGCATTATCTAGGAATGAACCTGGTAGAGCATCCCACACAAACGAATGCTCCACATGCGGGTTTCACATGCCACCAACTCCACATTCACAGGCAACTTCAGCGCCACAGCCGTTTTCAGATAGCCCTCAATGCAAAGGCTCTAGACGCAAATATTGGTGTGAGAGCTAATTCAATCAAGGAAACACTGCATGTTGGTGAAGGGCATATTGAAGAAGGATCAGCCGAGTGGTTCTTGTGGGAGAACAACTCCATTTGGCTCACTAACTTCACACACCATCAGGCTTCCAAGCAGCTCTCAAGGAAACTCAGTTTTCACACTCTATGCTTAGTGCCCTTTGAGTGCATTATCTGCGAATGAACCTGGTAGAGCATCCCACACAAACGAATGCTCCACATGCGGGTTTCACATGCCACCAACTCCACATTCACAGGCAACTTCAGCGCCACAGCCGTTTTCAGATAGCCCTCAATGCAAAGGCTCTAGACGCAAATATTGGTGTGAGAGCTAATTCAATCAAGGAAACACTGCATGTTGGTGAAGGGCATATTGAGGAAGGATCAGCCGAGTGGTTCTTGTGGGAGAACAACTCCATTTGGCTCACTAACTTCACACACCATCAGGCTTCCAAGCAGCTCTCAAGGAAACTCAGTTTTCACACTCTATGCTTAGTGCCCTTTGAGTGCATTATCTAGGAATGAACCTGGTAGAGCATCCCACACAAACGAATGCTCCACATGCGGGTTTCACATGCCACCAACTCCACATTCACAGGCAACTTCAGCGCCACAGCCGTTTTCAGATAGCCCTCAATGCAAAGGCTCTAGACGCAAATATTGGTGTGAGAGCTAATTCAATCAAGGAAACACTGCATGTTGGTGAAGGGCATATTGAAGAAGGATCAGCCGAGTGGTTCTTGTGGGAGAACAACTCCATTTGGCTCACTAACTTCACACACCATCAGGCTTCCAAGCAGCTCTCAAGGAAACTCAGTTTTCACACTCTATGCTTAGTGCCCTTTGAGTGCATTATCTAGGAATGAACCTGGTAGAGCATCCCACACAAACGAATGCTCCACATGCGGGTTTCACATGCCACCAACTCCACATTCACAGGCAACTTCAGCGCCACAGCCGTTTTCAGATAGCCCTCAATGCAAAGGCTCTAGACGCAAATATTGGTGTGAGAGCTAATTCAATCAAGGAAACACTGCATGTTGGTGAAGGGCATATTGAAGAAGGATCAGCCGAGTGGTTCTTGTGGGAGAACAACTCCATTTGGCTCACTAACTTCACACACCATCAGGCTTCCAAGCAGCTCTCAAGGAAACTCAGTTTTCACACTCTATGCTTAGTGCCCTTTGAGTGCATTATCTAGGAATGAACCTGGTAGAGCATCCCACACAAACGAATGCTCCACATGCGGGTTTCACATGCCACCAACTCCACATTCACAGGCAACTTCAGCGCCACAGCCGTTTTCAGATAGCCCTCAATGCAAAGGCTCTAGACGCAAATATTGGTGTGAGAGCTAATTCAATCAAGGAAACACTGCATGTTGGTGAAGGGCATATTGAAGAAGGATCAGCCGAGTGGTTCTTGTGGGAGAACAACTCCATTTGGCTCACTAACTTCACACACCATCAGGCTTCCAAGCAGCTCTCAAGGAAACTCAGTTTTCACACTCTATGCTTAGTGCCCTTTGAGTGCATTATCTAGGAATGAACCTGGTAGAGCATCCCACACAAACGAATGCTCCACATGCGGGTTTCACATGCCACCAACTCCACATTCACAGGCAACTTCAGCGCCACAGCCGTTTTCAGATAGCCCTCAATGCAAAGGCTCTAGACGCAAATATTGGTGTGAGAGCTAATTCAATCAAGGAAACACTGCATGTTGGTGAAGGGCATATTGAAGAAGGATCAGCCGAGTGGTTCTTGTGGGAGAACAACTCCATTTGGCTCACTAACTTCACACACCATCAGGCTTCCAAGCAGCTCTCAAGGAAACTCAGTTTTCACACTCTATGCTTAGTGCCCTTTGAGTGCATTATCTAGGAATGAACCTGGTAGAGCATCCCACACAAACGAATGCTCCACATGCGGGTTTCACATGCCACCAACTCCGCATTCACAGGCAACTTCAGCGCCACAGCCGTTTTCAGATAGCCCTCAATGCAAAGGCTCTAGACGCAAATATTGGTGTGAGAGCTAATTCAATCAAGGAAACACTGCATGTTGGTGAAGGGCATATTGAAGAAGGATCAGCCGAGTGGTTCTTGTGGGAGAACAACTCCATTTGGCTCACTAACTTCACACACCATCAGGCTTCCAAGCAGCTCTCAAGGAAACTCAGTTTTCACACTCTATGCTTAGTGCCCTTTGAGTGCATTATCTAGGAATGAACCTGGTAGAGCATCCCACACAAACGAATGCTCCACATGCGGGTTTCACATGCCACCAACTCCACATTCACAGGCAACTTCAGCGCCACAGCCGTTTTCAGATAGCCCTCAATGCAAAGGCTCTAGACGCAAATATTGGTGTGAGAGCTAATTCAATCAAGGAAACACTGCATGTTGGTGAAGGGCATATTGAAGAAGGATCAGCCGAGTGGTTCTTGTGGGAGAACAACTCCATTTGGCTCACTAACTTCACACACCATCAGGCTTCCAAGCAGCTCTCAAGGAAACTCAGTTTTCACACTCTATGCTTAGTGCCCTTTGAGTGCATTATCTAGGAATGAACCTGGTAGAGCATCCCACACAAACGAATGCTCCACATGCGGGTTTCACATGCCACCAACTCCACATTCACAGGCAACTTCAGCGCCACAGCCGTTTTCAGATAGCCCTCAATGCAAAGGCTCTAGACGCAAATATTGGTGTGAGAGCTAATTCAATCAAGGAAACACTGCATGTTGGTGAAGGGCATATTGAAGAAGGATCAGCCGAGTGGTTCTTGTGGGAGAACAACTCCATTTGGCTCACTAACTTCACACACCATCAGGCTTCCAAGCAGCTCTCAAGGAAACTCAGTTTTCACACTCTATGCTTAGTGCCCTTTGAGTGCATTATCTAGGAATGAACCTGGTAGAGCATCCCACACAAACGAATGCTCCACATGCGGGTTTCACATGCCACCAACTCCGCATTCACAGGCAACTTCAGCGCCACAGCCGTTTTCAGATAGCCCTCAATGCAAAGGCTCTAGACGCAAATATTGGTGTGAGAGCTAATTCAATCAAGGAAACACTGCATGTTGGTGAAGGGCATATTGAAGAAGGATCAGCCGAGTGGTTCTTGTGGGAGAACAACTCCATTTGGCTCACTAACTTCACACACCATCAGGCTTCCAAGCAGCTCTCAAGGAAACTCAGTTTTCACACTCTATGCTTAGTGCCCTTTGAGTGCATTATCTAGGAATGAACCTGGTAGAGCATCCCACACAAACGAATGCTCCACATGCGGGTTTCACATGCCACCAACTCCACATTCACAGGCAACTTCAGCGCCACAGCCGTTTTCAGATAGCCCTCAATGCAAAGGCTCTAGACGCAAATATTGGTGTGAGAGCTAATTCAATCAAGGAAACACTGCATGTTGGTGAAGGGCATATTGAAGAAGGATCAGCCGAGTGGTTCTTGTGGGAGAACAACTCCATTTGGCTCACTAACTTCACACACCATCAGGCTTCCAAGCAGCTCTCAAGGAAACTCAGTTTTCACACTCTATGCTTAGTGCCCTTTGAGTGCATTATCTAGGAATGAACCTGGTAGAGCATCCCACACAAACGAATGCTCCACATGCGGGTTTCACATGCCACCAACTCCGCATTCACAGGCAACTTCAGCGCCACAGCCGTTTTCAGATAGCCCTCAATGCAAAGGTTCTAGACGCAAATATTGGTGTGAGAGCTAATTCAATCAAGGAAACACTGCATGTTGGTGAAGGGCATATTGAAGAAGGATCAGCCGAGTGGTTCTTGTGGGAGAACAACTCCATTTGGCTCACTAACTTCACACACCATCAGGCTTCCAAGCAGCTCTCAAGGAAACTCAGTTTTCACACTCTATGCTTAGTGCCCTTTGTATGGCTAGGACTGAAATGAACCTGGTAGAGCATCCCACACAAACGAATGCTCCACATGCGGGTTTCACATGCCACCAACTCCACATTCACAGGCAACTTCAGCGCCACAGCCGTTTTCAGATAGCCCTCAATGCAAAGGCTCTAGACGCAAATATTGGTGTGAGAGCTAATTCAATCAAGGAAACACTGCATGTTGGTGAAGGGCATATTGAAGAAGGATCAGCCGAGTGGTTCTTGTGGGAGAACAACTCCATTTGGCTCACTAACTTCACACACCATCAGGCTTCCAAGCAGCTCTCAAGGAAACTCAGTTTTCACACTCTATGCTTAGTGCAATTTGAGTGCATTATCTAGGAATGAACCTGGTAGAGCATCCCACACAAACGAATGCTCCACATGCGGGTTTCACATGCCACCAACTCCACATTCACAGGCAACTTCAGCGCCACAGCCGTTTTCAGATAGCCCTCAATGCAAAGGTTCTAGACGCAAATATTGGTGTGAGAGCTAATTCAATCAAGTTAAAACTGCATGTTGGTGAAGGGCATATTGAAGAAGGATCAGCCGAGTGGTTCTTGTGGGAGAACAACTCCATTTGGCTCACTAACTTCACACACCATCAGGCTTCCAAGCAGCTCTCAAGGAAACTCAGTTTTCATACTCCATGCTTAGTGCCCTTTGTATGGCTAGGACTGAAATGAACCTGGTAGAGCATCCCACACAAACGAATGCTCCACATGCGGGTTTCACATGCCACCAACTCCACATTCACAGGCAACTTCAGCGCCACAGCCGTTTTCAGATAGCCCTCAATGCAAAGGCTCTAGACGCAAATATTGGTGTGAGAGCTAATTCAATCAAGGAAACACTGCATGTTGGTGAAGGGCATATTGAAGAAGGATCAGCCGAGTGGTTCTTGTGGGAGAACCACTCCATTTGGCTCACTAACTTCACACACCATCAGGCTTCCAAGCAGCTCTCAAGGAAACTCAGTTTTCACACTCTATGCTTAGTGCCCTTTGAGTGCATTATCTAGGAATGAACCTGGTAGAGCATCCCACACAAACGAATGCTCCACATGCGGGTTTCACATGCCACCAACTCCACATTCACAGGCAACTTCAGCGCCACAGCCGTTTTCAGATAGCCCTCAATGCAAAGGCTCTAGACGCAAATATTGGTGTGAGAGCTAATTCAATCAAGGAAACACTGCATGTTGGTGAAGGGCATATTGAAGAAGGATCAGCCGAGTGGTTCTTGTGGGAGAACAACTCCATTTGGCTCACTAACTTCACACACCATCAGGCTTCCAAGCAGCTCTCAAGGAAACTCAGTTTTCACACTCTATGCTTAGTGCCCTTTGAGTGCATTATCTAGGAATGAACCTGGTAGAGCATCCCACACAAACGAATGCTCCACATGCGGGTTTCACATGCCACCAACTCCGCATTCACAGGCAACTTCAGCGCCACAGCCGTTTTCAGATAGCCCTCAATGCAAAGGCTCTAGACGCAAATATTGGTGTGAGAGCTAATTCAATCAAGGAAACACTGCATGTTGGTGAAGGGCATATTGAAGAAGGATCAGCCGAGTGGTTCTTGTGGGAGAACAACTCCATTTGGCTCACTAACTTCACACACCATCAGGCTTCCAAGCAGCTCTCAAGGAAACTCAGTTTTCACACTCTATGCTTAGTGCCCTTTGAGTGCATTATCTAGGAATGAACCTGGTAGAGCATCCCACACAAACGAATGCTCCACATGCGGGTTTCACATGCCACCAACTCCACATTCACAGGCAACTTCAGCGCCACAGCCGTTTTCAGATAGCCCTCAATGCAAAGGCTCTAGACGCAAATATTGGTGTGAGAGCTAATTCAATCAAGGAAACACTGCATGTTGGTGAAGGGCATATTGAAGAAGGATCAGCCGAGTGGTTCTTGTGGGAGAACAACTCCATTTGGCTCACTAACTTCACACACCATCAGGCTTCCAAGCAGCTCTCAAGGAAACTCAGTTTTCACACTCTATGCTTAGTGCCCTTTGAGTGCATTATCTAGGAATGAATCTGGTAGAGCATCCCACACAAACGAATGCTCCACATGCGGGTTTCACATGCCACCAACTCCACATTCACAGGCAACTTCAGCGCCACAGCCGTTTTCAGATAGCCCTCAATGCAAAGGCTCTAGACGCAAATATTGGTGTGAGAGCTAATTCAATCAAGGAAACACTGCATGTTGGTGAAGGGCATATTGAAGAAGGATCAGCCGAGTGGTTCTTGTGGGAGAACAACTCCATTTGGCTCACTAACTTCACACACCATCAGGCTTCCAAGCAGCTCTCAAGGAAACTCAGTTTTCACACTCTATGCTTAGTACCCTTTGAGTGCATTATCTAGGAATGAACCTGGTAGAGCATCCCACAGAAACGAATGCTCCACATGCGGGTTTCACATGCCACCAACTCCACATTCACAGGCAACTTCAGCGCCACAGCCGTTTTCAGATAGCCCTCAATGCAAAGGCTCTAGACACAAATATTGGTGTGAGAGCTAATTCAATCAAGGAAAAACTGCATGTTGGTGAAGGGCATATTGAAGAAGGATCAGCCGAGTGGTTCTTGTGGGAGAACAACTCCATTTGGCTCACTAACTTCACACACCATCAGGCTTCCAAGCAGCTCTCAAGGAAACTCAGTTTTCACACTCTATGCTTAGTGCCCTTTGAGTGCATTATCTAGGAATGAACCTGGTAGAGCATCCCACACAAACGAATGCTCCACATGCGGGTTTCACATGCCACCAACTCCACATTCACAGGCAACTTCAGCGCCACAGCCGTTTTCAGATAGCCCTCAATGCAAAGGCTCTAGACGCAAATATTGGTGTGAGAGCTAATTCAATCAAGGAAACACTGCATGTTGGTGAAGGGCATATTGAAGAAGGATCAGCCGAGTGGTTCTTGTGGGAGAACAACTCCATTTGGCTCACTAACTTCACACACCATCAGGCTTCCAAGCAGCTCTCAAGGAAACTCAGTTTTCACACTCTATGCTTAGTGCCCTTTGAGTGCATTATCTAGGAATGAACCTGGTAGAGCATCCCACACAAACGAATGCTCCACATGTGGGTTTCACATGCCACCACTCCACATTCACAGGCAACTTCAGCGCCACAGCCGTTTTCAGATAGCCCTCAATGCAAAGGCTCTAGACGCAAATATTGGTGTGAGAGCTAATTCAATCAAGGAAACACTGCATGTTGGTGAAGGGCATATTGAAGAAGGATCAGCCGAGTGGTTCTTGTGGGAGAACAACTCCATTTGGCTCACTAACTTCACACACCATCAGGCTTCCAAGCAGCTCTCAAGGAAACTCAGTTTTCACACTCTATGCTTAGTGCCCTTTGTATGGCTAGGACTGAAATGAACCTGGTAGAGCATCCCACACAAACGAATGCTCCACATGCGGGTTTCACATGCCACCAACTCCACATTCACAGGCAACTTCAGCGCCACAGCCGTTTTCAGATAGCCCTCAATGCAAAGGCTCTAGACGCAAATATTGGTGTGAGAGCTAATTCAATCAAGGAAACACTGCATGTTGGTGAAGTGCATATTGAAGAAGGATCAGCCGAGTGGTTCTTGTGGGAGAACAACTCCATTTGGCTCACTAACTTCACACACCATCAGGCTTCCAAGCAGCTCTCAAGGAAACTCAGTTTTCACACTCTATGCTTAGTGCCCTTTGAGTGCATTATCTAGGAATGAACCTGGTAGAGCATCCCACACAAACGAATGCTCCACATGCGGGTTTCACATGCCACCAACTCCACATTCACAGGCAACTTCAGAGCCACAGCCGTTTTCAGATAGCCCTCAATGCAAAGGCTCTAGACACAAATATTGGTGTGAGAGCTAATTCAATCAAGGAAACACTGCATGTTGGTGAAGGGCATATTGAAGAAGGATCAGCCGAGTGGTTCTTGTGGGAGAACAACTCCATTTGGCTCACTAACTTCACACACCATCAGGCTTCCAAGCAGCTCTCAAGGAAACTCAGTTTTCACACTCTATGCTTAGTGCCCTTTGAGTGCATTATCTAGGAATGAACCTGGTAGAGCATCCCACACAAACGAATGCTCCACATGCGGGTTTCACATGCCACCAACTCCACATTCACTGGCAACTTCAGCGCCACAGCCGTTTTCAGATAGCCCTCAATGCAAAGGCTCTAGACGCAAATATTGGTGTGAGAGCTAATTCAATCAAGGAAACACTGCATGTTGGTGAAGGGCATATTGAAGAAGGATCAGCCGAGTGGTTCTTGTGGAGAACAACTCCATTTGGCTCACTAACTTCACACACCATCAGGCTTCCAAGCAGCTCTCAAGGAAACTCAGTTTTCACACTCTATGCTTAGTGCCCTTTGAGTGCATTATCTAGGAATGAACCTGGTAGAGCATCCCACACAAACGAATGCTCCACATGCGGGTTTCACATGCCACCAACTCCACATTCACAGGCAACTTCAGCGCCACAGCCATTTTCAGATAGCCCTCAATGCAAAGGCTCTAGACGCAAATATTGGTGTGAGAGCTAATTCAATCAAGGAAACACTGCATGTTGGTGAAGGGCATATTGAAGAAGGATCAGCCGAGTGGTTCTTGTGGGAGAACAACTCCATTTGGCTCACTAACTTCACACACCATCAGGCTTCCAAGCAGCTCTCAAGGAAACTCAGTTTTCACACTCTATGCTTAGTGCCCTTTGAGTGCATTATCTAGGAATGAACCTGGTAGAGCATCCCACACAAACGAATGCTCCACATGCGGGTTTCACATGCCACCAACTCCACATTCACAGGCAACTTCAGCGCACAGCCATTTTCAGATAGCCCCCAATGCAAAGGCTCTAGATGCAAATATGGTGTGAGAGCTAATTCAATCAAGGAAACACTGCATGTTGGTGAAGGGCATATTGAAGAAGGATCAGCCGAGTGGTTCTTGTGGAGAACAACTCCATTTGGCTCACTAACTTCACACACCATCAGGCTTCCAAGCAGCTCTCAAGGAAACTCAGTTTTCACACTCTATGCTTAGTGCCCTTTGAGTGCATTATCTAGGAATGAACCTGGTAGAGCATCCCACACAAACGAATGCTCCACATGCGGGTTTCACATGCCACCAACTCCACATTCACAGGCAACTTCAGCGCCACAGCCGTTTTCAGATAGCCCTCAATGCAAAGGCTCTAGACGCAAATATTGGTGTGAGAGCTAATTCAATCAAGGAAACACTGCATGTTGGTGAAGGGCATATTGAAGAAGGATCAGCCGAGTGGTTCTTGTGGGAGGACAACTCCATTTGGCTCACTAACTTCACACACCATCAGGCTTCCAAGCAGCTCTCAAGGAAACTCAGTTTTCACACTCTATGCTTAGTGCCCTTTGTATGGCTAGGACTGAAATGAACCTGGTAGAGCATCCCACACAAACGAATGCTCCACATGCGGGTTTCACATGCCACCAACTCCACATTCACAGGCAACTTCAGCGCCACAGCCGTTTTCAGATAGCCCTCAATGCAAAGGCTCTGGACGCAAATATTGGTGTGAGAGCTAATCAATCAAGGAAACACTGCATGTTGGTGAAGGGCATATTGAAGAAGGATCAGCCGAGTGGTTCTTGTGGGAGAACAACTCCATTTGGCTCACTAACTTCACACACCATCAGGCTTCCAAGCAGCTCTCAAGGAAACTCAGTTTTCACACTCTATGCTTAGGGCCCTTTGTATGGCTAGCACTGAAATGAACCTGGTAGAGCATCCCACACAAACGAATGCTCCACATGCGGGTTTCACATGCCACCAACTCCACATTCACAGGCAACTTCAGCGCCACAGCCGTTTTCAGATAGCCCTCAATGCAAAGGCTCTAGACGCAAATATTGGTGTGAGAGCTAATTCAATCAAGGAAACACTGCATGTTGGTGAAGGGCATATTGAAGAAGGATCAGCCGAGTGGTTCTTGTGGGAGAACAACTCCATTTGGCTCACTAACTTCACACACCATCAGGCTTCCAAGCAGCTCTCAAGGAAACTCAGTTTTCACACTCTATGCTTAGTGCCCTTTGTATGGCTAGCACTGAATGAACCTGGTAGAGCATCCCACACAAACGAATGCTCCACATGCGGGTTTCACATGCCACCAACTCCACATTCACAGGCAACTTCAGCGCCACAGCCGTTTTCAGATAGCCCTCAATGCAAAGGCTCTAGACGCAAATATTGGTGTGAGAGCTAATTCAATCAAGGAAACACTGCATGTTGGTGAAGGGCATATTGAAGAAGGATCAGCCGAGTGGTTCTTGTGGGAGAACAACTCCATTCGGCTCACTAACTTCACACACCATCAGGCTTCCAAGCAGCTCTCAAGGAAACTCAGTTTTCACACTCTATGCTTAGTGCCCTTTGTATGGCTAGGACTGAAATGAACCTGGTAGAGCATCCCACACAAACGAATGCTCCACATGCGGGTTTCACATGCCACCAACTCCACATTCACAGGCAACTTCAGCGCCACAGCCGTTTTCAGATAGCCCTCAATGCAAAGGCTCTAGACGCAAATATTGGTGTGAGAGCTAATTCAATCAAGGAAACACTGCATGTTGGTGAAGGGCATATTGAAGAAGGATCAGCCGAGTGGTTCTTGTGGGGAGAACAACTCCATTTGGCTCACTAACTTCACACACCATCAGGCTTCCAAGCAGCTCTCAAGGAAACTCAGTTTTCACACTCTATGCTTAGTCCCCTTTGTATGGCTAGGATCTGAAATGAACCTGGTAGAGCATCCCACACAAACGAATGCTCCACATGCGGGTTTCACATGCCACCAACTCCACATTCACAGGCAACTTCAGCGCCACAGCCGTTTTCAGATAGCCTCAATGCAAAGGCTCTAGACACAAATATTGGTGTGAGAGCTAATTCAATCAAGGAAACACTGCATGTTGGTGAAGGGCATATTGAAGAAGGATCAGCCGGAGTGGTTCTTGTGGAGAGAACAACTCCATTTGGCTCACTAACTTCACACACCATCAGGCTTCCAAGCAGCTCTCAAGGAAACTCAGTTTTCACACACTCTATGCTTAGTGCCTTTGAGTGCATTATCTGCGAATGAACCTGGTAGAGCATCCCACACAAACGAATGCTCCACATGCGGGTTTCACATGCCACCAACTCCACATTCACAGGCAACTTCAGCGCCACAGCCGTTTTCAGATACCCTCAATGCAAAGGCTCTAGACGCAAATATTGGTGTGAGAGCTAATTCAATCAAGGAAACACTGCATGTTGGTGAAGGGCATATTGAAGAAGGATCAGCCGAGTGGTTCTTGTGGGAGAACAACTCCATTTGGCTCACTAACTTCACACACCATCAGGCTTCCAAGCAGCTCTCAAGGAAACTCAGTTTTCACACTCTATGCTTAGTGCCCTTTGAGTGCATTATCTAGGAATGAACCTGGTAGAGCATCCCACACAAACGAATGCTCCACATGCGGGTTTCACATGCCACCAACTCCACATTCACAGGCAACTTCAGCGCCACAGCCGTTTTCAGATAGCCCTCAATGCAAAGGCTCTAGACGCAAATATTGGTGTGAGAGCTAATTCAATCAAGGAAACACTGCATGTTGGTGAAGGGCATATTGAAGAAGGATCAGCCGAGTGGTTCTTGTGGGAGAACAACTCCATTTGGCTCACTAACTTCACACACCATCAGGCTTCCAAGCAGCTCTCAAGGAAACTCAGTTTTCACACTCTATGCTTAGTGCCCTTTGAGTGCATTATCTAGGAATGAACCTGGTAGAGCATCCCACACAAACGAATGCTCCACATGCGGGTTTCACATGCCACCAACTCCACATTCACAGGCAACTTCAGCGCCACAGCCGTTTTCAGATAGCCCTCAATGCAAAGGCTCTAGACACAAATATTGGTGTGAGAGCTAATTCAATCAAGGAAACACTGCATGTTGGTGAAGGGCATATTGAAGAAGGATCAGCCGAGTGGTTCTTGTGGGAGAACAACTCCATTTGGCTCACTAACTTCACACACCATCAGGCTTCCAAGCAGCTCTCAAGGAAACTCAGTTTTCACACTCTATGCTTAGTGCCCTTTGTATGGCTAGGACTGAAATGAACCTGGTAGAGCATCCCACACAAACGAATGCTCCACATGCGGGTTTCACATGCCACCAACTCCACATTCACAGGCAACTTCAGCGCCACAGCCGTTTTCAGATAGCTCTCAATGCAAAGGCTCTAGACGCAAATATTGGTGTGAGAGCTAATTCAATCAAGGAAACACTGCATGTTGGTGAAGGGCATATTGAAGAAGGATCAGCCGAGTGGTTCTTGTGGGAGAACAACTCCATTTGGCTCACTAACTTCACACACCATCAGGCTTCCAAGCAGCTCTCAAGGAAACTCAGTTTTCACACTCTATGCTTAGTGCAATTTGAGTGCATTATCTAGGAATGAACCTGGTAGAGCATCCCACACAAACGAATGCTCCACATGCGGGTTTCACATGCCACCAACTCCACATTCACAGGCAACTTCAGCGCCACAGCCGTTTTCAGATAGCCCTCAATGCAAAGGCTCTAGACGCAAATATTGGTGTGAGAGCTAATTCAATCAAGGAAAAACTGCATGTTGGTGAAGGGCATATTGAAGAAGGATCAGCCGAGTGGTTCTTGTGGGAGAACAACTCCATTTGGCTCACTAACTTCACACACCATCAGGCTTCCAAGCAGCTCTCAAGGAAACTCAGTTTTCACACTCTATGCTTAGTGCCCTTTGTATGGCTAAGACTGAAATGAACCTGATAGAGCATCCCACAGAAACGAATGCTCCACATGCGGGTTTCACATGCCACCAACTCCACATTCACAGGCAACTTCAGCGCCACAGCCGTTTTCAGATAGCCCTCAATGCAAAGGCTCTAGACGCAAATATTGGTGTGAGAGCTAATTCAATCAAGGAAACACTGCATGTTGGTGAAGGGCATATTGAAGAAGGATCAGCCGAGTGGTTCTTGTGGGAGAACAACTCCATTTGGCTCACTAACTTCACACACCATCAGGCTTCCATGCAGCTCTCAAGGAAACTCAGTTTTCACACTCTATGCTTAGTGCCCTTTGAGTGCATTATCTAGGAATGAACCTGGTAGAGCATCCCACACAAACGAATGCTCCACATGCGGGTTTCACATGCCACCAACTCCACATTCACAGGCAACTTCAGCGCCACAGCCGTTTTCAGATAGCCCTCAATGCAAAGGCTCTAGACGCAAATATTGGTGTGAGAGCTAATTCAATCAAGGAAACACTGCATGTTGGTGAAGGGCATATTGAAGAAGGATCAGCCGAGTGGTTCTTGTGGGAGAACAACTCCATTTGGCTCACTAACTTCACACACCATCAGGCTTCCAAGCAGCTCTCAAGGAAACTCAGTTTTCACACTCTATGCTTAGTGCCCTTTGAGTGCATTATCTAGGAATGAACCTGGTAGAGCATCCCACACAAACGAATGCTCCACATGCGGGTTTCACATGCCACCAACTCCACATTCACAGGCAACTTCAGCGCCACAGCCGTTTTCAGATAGCCCTCAATGCAAAGGCTCTAGACGCAAATATTGGTGTGAGAGCTAATTCAATCAAGGAAACACTGCATGTTGGTGAAGGGCATATTGAAGAAGGATCAGCCGAGTGGTTCTTGTGGGAGAACAACTCCATTTGGCTCACTAACTTCACACACCATCAGGCTTCCAAGCAGCTCTCAAGGAAACTCAGTTTTCACACTCTATGCTTAGTGCCCTTTGAGTGCATTATCTAGGAATGAACCTGGTAGAGCATCCCACACAAACGAATGCTCCACATGCGGGTTTCACATGCCACCAACTCCACATTCACAGGCAACTTCAGCGCCACAGCCGTTTTCAGATAGCCCTCAATGCAAAGGCTCTAGACACAAATATTGGTGTGAGAGCTAATTCAATCAAGGAAACACTGCATGTTGGTGAAGGGCATATTGAAGAAGGATCAGCCGAGTGGTTCTTGTGGGAGAACAACTCCATTTGGCTCACTAACTTCACACACCATCAGGCTTCCAAGCAGCTCTCAAGGAAACTCAGTTTTCACACTCTATGCTTAGTGCCCTTTGAGTGCATTATCTAGGAATGAACCTGGTAGAGCATCCCACACAAACGAATGCTCCACATGCGGGTTTCACATGCCACCAACTCCACATTCACAGGCAACTTCAGCGCCACAGCCGTTTTCAGATAGCCCTCAATGCAAAGGCTCTAGACGCAAATATTGATGTGAGAGCTAATTCAATCAAGGAAACACTGCATGTTGGTGAAGGGCATATTGAAGAAGGATCAGCCGAGTGGTTCTTGTGGGAGAACAACTCCATTTGGCTCACTAACTTCACACACCATCAGGCTTCCAAGCAGCTCTCAAGGAAACTCAGTTTTCACACTCTATGCTTAGTGCCCTTTGAGTGCATTATCTAGGAATGAATCTGGTAGAGCATCCCACACAAACGAATGCTCCACATGCGGGTTTCACATGCCACCAACTCCACATTCACAGGCAACTTCAGCGCCACAGCCGTTTTCAGATAGCCCTCAATGCAAAGGCTCTAGACGCAAATATTGGTGTGAGAGCTAATTCAATCAAGGAAACACTGCATGTTGGTGAAGGGCATATTGAAGAAGGATCAGCCGAGTGGTTCTTGTGGGAGAACAACTCCATTTGGCTCACTAACTTCACACACCATCAGGCTTCCAAGCAGCTCTCAAGGAAACTCAGTTTTCACACTCTATGCTTAGTGCCCTTTGAGTGCATTATCTAGGAATGAACCTGGTAGAGCATCCCACACAAACGAATGCTCCACATGCGGGTTTCACATGCCACCAACTCCACATTCACAGGCAACTTCAGCGCCACAGCCGTTTTCAGATAGCCCTCAATGCAAAGGCTCTAGACGCAAATATTGGTGTGAGAGCTAATTCAATCAAGGAAACACTGCATGTTGGTGAAGGGCATATTGAAGAAGGATCAGCCGAGTGGTTCTTGTGGGAGAACAACTCCATTTGGCTCACTAACTTCACACACCATCAGGCTTCCAAGCAGCTCTCAAGGAAACTCAGTTTTCACACTCTATGCTTAGTGCCCTTTGAGTGCATTATCTAGGAATGAACCTGGTAGAGCATCCCACACAAACGAATGCTCCACATGCGGGTTTCACATGCCACCAACTCCACATTCACAGGCAACTTCAGCGCCACAGCCGTTTTCAGATAGCCCTCAATGCAAAGGCTCTAGACGCAAATATTGGTGTGAGAGCTAATTCAATCAAGGAAACACTGCATGTTGGTGAAGGGCATATTGAAGAAGGATCAGCCGAGTGGTTCTTGTGGGAGAACAACTCCATTTGGCTCACTAACTTCACACACCATCAGGCTTCCAAGCAGCTCTCAAGGAAACTCAGTTTTCACACTCTATGCTTAGTGCCCTTTGAGTGCATTATCTAGGAATGAACCTGGTAGAGCATCCCACACAAACGAATGCTCCACATGCGGGTTTCACATGCCACCAACTCCACATTCACAGGCAACTTCAGCGCCACAGCCGTTTTCAGATAGCCCTCAATGCAAAGGCTCTAGACGCAAATATTGGTGTGAGAGCTAATTCAATCAAGGAAACACTGCATGTTGGTGAAGGGCATATTGAAGAAGGATCAGCCGAGTGGTTCTTGTGGGAGAACAACTCCATTTGGCTCACTAACTTCACACACCATCAGGCTTCCAAGCAGCTCTCAAGGAAACTCAGTTTTCACACTCTATGCTTAGTGCCCTTTGAGTGCATTATCTAGGAATGAACCTGGTAGAGCATCCCACACAAACGAATGCTCCACATGCGGGTTTCACATGCCACCAACTCCACATTCACAGGCAACTTCAGCGCCACAGCCGTTTTCAGATAGCCCTCAATGCAAAGGCTCTAGACGCAAATATTGGTGTGAGAGCTAATTCAATCAAGGAAACACTGCATGTTGGTGAAGGGCATATTGAAGAAGGATCAGCCGAGTGGTTCTTGTGGGAGAACAACTCCATTTGGCTCACTAACTTCACACACCATCAGGCTTCCAAGCAGCTCTCAAGGAAACTCAGTTTTCACACTCTATGCTTAGTGCCCTTTGAGTGCATTATCTAGGAATGAACCTGGTAGAGCATCCCACACAAACGAATGCTCCACATGCGGGTTTCACATGCCACCAACTCCACATTCACAGGCAACTTCAGCGCCACAGCCGTTTTCAGATAGCCCTCAATGCAAAGGCTCTAGACGCAAATATTGGTGTGAGAGCTAATTCAATCAAGGAAACACTGCATGTTGGTGAAGGGCATATTGAAGAAGGATCAGCCGAGTGGTTCTTGTGGGAGAACAACTCCATTTGGCTCACTAACTTCACACACCATCAGGCTTCCAAGCAGCTCTCAAGGAAACTCAGTTTTCACACTCTATGCTTAGTGCCCTTTGAGTGCATTATCTAGGAATGAACCTGGTAGAGCATCCCACACAAACGAATGCTCCACATGCGGGTTTCACATGCCACCAACTCCACATTCACAGGCAACTTCAGCGCCACAGCCGTTTTCAGATAGCCCTCAATGCAAAGGCTCTAGACGCAAATATTGGTGTGAGAGCTAATTCAATCAAGGAAACACTGCATGTTGGTGAAGGGCATATTGAAGAAGGATCAGCCGAGTGGTTCTTGTGGGAGAACAACTCCATTTGGCTCACTAACTTCACACACCATCAGGCTTCCAAGCAGCTCTCAAGGAAACTCAGTTTTCACACTCTATGCTTAGTGCCCTTTGAGTGCATTATCTAGGAATGAACCTGGTAGAGCATCCCACACAAACGAATGCTCCACATGCGGGTTTCACATGCCACCAACTCCACATTCACAGGCAACTTCAGCGCCACAGCCGTTTTCAGATAGCCCTCAATGCAAAGGCTCTAGACGCAAATATTGGTGTGAGAGCTAATTCAATCAAGGAAACACTGCATGTTGGTGAAGGGCATATTGAAGAAGGATCAGCCGAGTGGTTCTTGTGGGAGAACAACTCCATTTGGCTCACTAACTTCACACACCATCAGGCTTCCAAGCAGCTCTCAAGGAAACTCAGTTTTCACACTCTATGCTTAGTGCCCTTTGAGTGCATTATCTAGGAATGAACCTGGTAGAGCATCCCACACAAACGAATGCTCCACATGCGGGTTTCACATGCCACCAACTCCACATTCACAGGCAACTTCAGCGCCACAGCCGTTTTCAGATAGCCCTCAATGCAAAGGCTCTAGACGCAAATATTGGTGTGAGAGCTAATTCAATCAAGGAAACACTGCATGTTGGTGAAGGGCATATTGAAGAAGGATCAGCCGAGTGGTTCTTGTGGGAGAACAACTCCATTTGGCTCACTAACTTCACACACCATCAGGCTTCCAAGCAGCTCTCAAGGAAACTCAGTTTTCACACTCTATGCTTAGTGCCCTTTGAGTGCATTATCTAGGAATGAACCTGGTAGAGCATCCCACACAAACGAATGCTCCACATGCGGGTTTCACATGCCACCAACTCCACATTCACAGGCAACTTCAGCGCCACAGCCGTTTTCAGATAGCCCTCAATGCAAAGGCTCTAGACGCAAATATTGGTGTGAGAGCTAATTCAATCAAGGAAACACTGCATGTTGGTGAAGGGCATATTGAAGAAGGATCAGCCGAGTGGTTCTTGTGGGAGAACAACTCCATTTGGCTCACTAACTTCACACACCATCAGGCTTCCAAGCAGCTCTCAAGGAAACTCAGTTTTCACACTCTATGCTTAGTGCCCTTTGAGTGCATTATCTAGGAATGAACCTGGTAGAGCATCCCACACAAACGAATGCTCCACATGCGGGTTTCACATGCCACCAACTCCACATTCACAGGCAACTTCAGCGCCACAGCCGTTTTCAGATAGCCCTCAATGCAAAGGCTCTAGACGCAAATATTGGTGTGAGAGCTAATTCAATCAAGGAAACACTGCATGTTGGTGAAGGGCATATTGAAGAAGGATCAGCCGAGTGGTTCTTGTGGGAGAACAACTCCATTTGGCTCACTAACTTCACACACCATCAGGCTTCCAAGCAGCTCTCAAGGAAACTCAGGTTTCACACTCTATGCTTAGTGCCCTTTGAGTGCATTATCTAGGAATGAACCTGGTAGAGCATCCCACACAAACGAATGCTCCACATGCGGGTTTCACATGCCACCAACTCCACATTCACAGGCAACTTCAGCGCCACAGCCGTTTTCAGATAGCCCTCAATGCAAAGGCTCTAGACGCAAATATTGGTGTGAGAGCTAATTCAATCAAGGAAACACTGCATGTTGGTGAAGGGCATATTGAAGAAGGATCAGCCGAGTGGTTCTTGTGGGAGAACAACTCCATTTGGCTCACTAACTTCACACACCATCAGGCTTCCAAGCAGCTCTCAAGGAAACTCAGTTTTCACACTCTATGCTTAGTGCCCTTTGAGTGCATTATCTAGGAATGAACCTGGTAGAGCATCCCACACAAACGAATGTTCCACATGCGGGTTTCACATGCCACCAACTCCACATTCACAGGCAACTTCAGCGCCACAGCCGTTTTCAGATAGCCCTCAATGCAAAGGCTCTAGACGCAAATATTGGTGTGAGAGCTAATTCAATCAAGAAAACACTGCATGTTGGTGAAGGGCATATTGAAGAAGGATCAGCCGAGTGGTTCTTGTGGGAGAACAACTCCATTTGGCTCACTAACTTCACACACCATCAGGCTTCCAAGCAGCTCTCAAGGAAACTCAGTTTTCACACTCTATGCTTAGTGCCCTTTGAGTGCATTATCTAGGAATGAACCTGGTAGAGCATCCCACACAAACGAATGCTCCACATGCGGGTTTCACATGCCACCAACTCCACATTCACAGGCAACTTCAGCGCCACAGCCGTTTTCAGATAGCCCTCAATGCAAAGGCTCTAGACGCAAATATTGGTGTGAGAGCTAATTCAATCAAGAAAACACTGCATGTTGGTGAAGGGCATATTGAAGAAGGATCAGCCGAGTGGTTCTTGTGGGAGAACAACTCCATTTGGCTCACTAACTTCACACACCATCAGGCTTCCAAGCAGCTCTCAAGGAAACTCAGTTTTCACACTCTATGCTTAGTGCCCTTTGAGTGCATTATCTAGGAATGAACCTGGTAGAGCATCCCACACAAACGAATGCTCCACATGCGGGTTTCACATGCCACCAACTCCACATTCACAGGCAACTTCAGCGCCACAGCCGTTTTCAGATAGCCCTCAATGCAAAGGCTCTAGACGCAAATATTGGTGTGAGAGCTAATTCAATCAAGGAAACACTGCATGTTGGTGAAGGGCATATTGAAGAAGGATCAGCCGAGTGGTTCTTGTGGGAGAACAACTCCATTTGGCTCACTAACTTCACACACCATCAGGCTTCCAAGCAGCTCTCAAGGAAACTCAGTTTTCACACTCTATGCTTAGTGCCCTTTGAGTGCATTATCTAGGAATGAACCTGGTAGAGCATCCCACACAAACGAATGTTCCACATGCGGGTTTCACATGCCACCAACTCCACATTCACAGGCAACTTCAGCGCCACAGCCGTTTTCAGATAGCCCTCAATGCAAAGGCTCTAGACGCAAATATTGGTGTGAGAGCTAATTCAATCAAGAAAACACTGCATGTTGGTGAAGGGCATATTGAAGAAGGATCAGCCGAGTGGTTCTTGTGGGAGAACAACTCCATTTGGCTCACTAACTTCACACACCATCAGGCTTCCAAGCAGCTCTCAAGGAAACTCAGTTTTCACACTCTATGCTTAGTGCCCTTTGAGTGCATTATCTAGGAATGAACCTGGTAGAGCATCCCACACAAACGAATGCTCCACATGCGGGTTTCACATGCCACCAACTCCACATTCACAGGCAACTTCAGCGCCACAGCCGTTTTCAGATAGCCCTCAATGCAAAGGCTCTAGACGCAAATATTGGTGTGAGAGCTAATTCAATCAAGGAAACACTGCATGTTGGTGAAGGGCATATTGAAGAAGGATCAGCCGAGTGGTTCTTGTGGGAGAACAACTCCATTTTGGCTCACTAACTTCACACACCATCAGGCTTCCAAGCAGCTCTCAAGGAAACTCAGTTTTCACACTCTATGCTTAGTGCCCTTTGAGTGCATTATCTAGGAATGAACCTGGTAGAGCATCCCACACAAACGAATGCTCCACATGCGGGTTTCACATGCCACCAACTCCACATTCACAGGCAACTTCAGCACCACAGCCGTTTTCAGGTAGCCCTCAATGCAAAGGCTCTAGACGCAAATATTGGTGTGAGAGCTAATTCAATGAAGGAAACACTGCATGTTGGTGAAGGGCATATTGAAGAAGGATCAGCCGAGTGGTTCTTGTGGGAGAACAACTCCATTTGGCTCACTAACTTCACACACCATCAGGCTTCCAAGCAGCTCTCAAGGAAACTCAGTTTTCACACTCTATGCTTAGTGCCCTTTGTATGGCTAGGACTGAAATGAACCTGGTAGAGCGCACCACAGAAACGAATGCTCCACATGCGGGTTTCACATGCCACCAACTCCACATTCACAGGCAACTTCAGCGCCACAGCCGTTTTCAGATAGCCCTCAATGCAAAGGCTCTAGACGCAAATATTGGTGTGAGAGCTAATTCAATCAAGGAAACACTGCATGTTGGTGAAGGGCATATTGAAGAAGGATCAGCCGAGTGGTTCTTGTGGGAGAACAACTCCATTTGGCTCACTAACTTCACACACCATCAGGCTTCCAAGCAGCTCTCAAGGAAACTCAGTTTTCACACTCTATGCTTAGTGCCCTTTGAGTGCATTATCCAGGAATGAACCTGGTAGAGCATCCCACACAAACGAATGCTCCACATGCGGGTTTCACATGCCACCAACTCCACATTCACAGGCAACTTCAGCGCCACAGCCGTTTTCAGGTAGCCCTCAATGCAAAGGCTCTAGACGCAAATATTGGTGTGAGAGCTAATTCAATGAAGGAAACACTGCATGTTGGTGAAGGGCATATTGAAGAAGGATCAGCCGAGTGGTTCTTGTGGGAGAACAACTCCATTTGGCTCACTAACTTCACACACCATCAGGCTTCCAAGCAGCTCTCAAGGAAACTCAGTTTTCACACTCTATGCTTCGTGCCTTTGTATGGCTAGGACTGAAATGAACCTGGTAGAGCACACCACAGAAACGAATGCTCCACATGCGGGTTTCACATGCCACCAACTCCACATTCACAGGCAACTTCAGCGCCACAGCCGTTTTCAGATAGCCCTCAATGCAAAGGCTCTAGACGCAAATATTGTGTGAGAGCTAATTCAATCAAGGAAACACTGCATGTTGGTGAAGGGCATATTGAAGAAGGATCAGCCGAGTGGTTCTTGTGGGAGAACAACTCCATTTGGCTCACTAACTTCACACACCATCAGGCTTCCAAGCAGCTCTCAAGGAAACTCAGTTTCACACTCTATGCTTAGTGCCCTTTGAGTGCATTATCTAGGAATGAACCTGGTAGAGCATCCCAACAAACGAATGCTCCACATGCGGGTTTCACATGCCACCAACTCCACATTCACAGGCAACTTCAGCACCACAGCCGTTTTCAGATAGCCCTCAATGCAAAGGCTCTAGACGCAAATATTGGTGTGAGAGCTAATTCAATGAAGGAAACACTGCATGTTGGTGAAGGGCATATTGAAGAAGGATCAGCCGAGTGGTTCTTGTGGGAGAACAACTCCATTTGGCTCACTAACTTCACACACCATCAGGCTTCCAAGCAGCTCTCAAGGAAACTCAGTTTTCACACTCTATGCTTAGTGCCCTTTGTATGGCTAGGACTGAAATGAACCTGGTAGAGCATCCCACACAAACGAATGCTCCACAAGCGGGTTTCACATGCCACCAACTCCACATTCCAGGCAACTTCAGCGCCACAGCCGTTTTCAGATAGCCCTCAATGCAAAGGCTCTAGACGCAAATATTGGTGTGAGAGCTAATTCAATCAAGGAAACACTGCATGTTGGTGAAGGGCATATTGAAGAAGGATCAGCCAAGTGGTTCTTGTGGAGAACAACTCCATTTGGCTCACTAACTTCACACACCATCAGGCTTCCAAGCAGCTCTCAAGGAAACTCAGTTTTCACACTCTATGCTTAGTGCCCTTTGAGTGCATTATCTAGGAATGACCTGGTAGAGCATCCCACACAAACGAATGCTCCACATGCGGGTTTCACATGCCACCAACCTCCACATTCACAGGCAACTTCAGCGCCACAGCCGTTTTCAGATAGCCCTCAATGCAAAGGCTCTAGACGCAAATATTGGTGTGAGAGCTAATTCAATCAAGGAAACACTGCATGTTGGTGAAGGGCATATTGAAGAAGGATCAGCCGAGTGGTTCTTGTGGGAGAACAACTCCATTTGGCTCACTAACTTCACACACCATCAGGCTTCCAAGCAGCTCTCAAGGAAACTCAGTTTTCACACTCTATGCTTAGTGCCCTTTGAGTGCATTATCTAGGAATGAACCTGGTAGAGCATCCCACACAAACGAATGCTCCACATGCGG
Source organism: Ochotona princeps (assembly GCF_030435755.1). Lineage (NCBI taxonomy): Eukaryota > Metazoa > Chordata > Mammalia > Lagomorpha > Ochotonidae > Ochotona > Ochotona princeps. The sequence goes on from NW_026697732.1 coordinate 31,798, forward strand.
GTTTCACATGCCACCAACTCCACATTCACAGGCAACTTCAGCGCCACAGCCGTTTTCAGATAGCCCTCAATGCAAAGGCTCTAGACGCAAATATTGGTGTGAGAGCTAATTCAATCAAGGAAACACTGCATGTTGGTGAAGGGCATATTGAAGAAGATCAGCCGAGTGGTTCTTGTGGGAGAACAACTCCATTTGGCTCACTAACTTCACACACCATCAGGCTTCCAAGCAGCTCTCAAGGAAACTCAGTTTTCACACTCTATGCTTAGTGCCCTTTGAGTGCATTATCTAGGAATGAACCTGGTAGAGCATCCCACACAAACGAATGCTCCACATGCGGGTTTCACATGCCACCAACTCCACATTCACAGGCAACTTCAGCGCCACAGCCGTTTTCAGATAGCCCTCAATGCAAAGGCTCTAGACGCAAATATTGGTGTGAGAGCTAATTCAATCAAGGAAACACTGCATGTTGGTGAAGGGCATATTGAAGAAGGATCAGCCGAGTGGTTCTTGTGGGAGAACAACTCCATTTGGCTCACTAACTTCACACACCATCAGGCTTCCAAGCAGCTCTCAAGGAAACTCAGTTTTCACACTCTATGCTTAGTGCCCTTTGAGTGCATTATCTAGGAATGAACCTGGTAGAGCATCCCACACAAACGAATGCTCCACATGCGGGTTTCACATGCCACCAACTCCACATTCACAGGCAACTTCAGCGCCACAGCCGTTTTCAGATAGCCCTCAATGCAAAGGCTCTAGACGCAAATATTGGTGTGAGAGCTAATTCAATCAAGGAAACACTGCATGTTGGTGAAGGGCATATTGAAGAAGGATCAGCCGAGTGGTTCTTGTGGGAGAACAACTCCATTTGGCTCACTAACTTCACACACCATCAGGCTTCCAAGCAGCTCTCAAGGAAACTCAGTTTTCACACTCTATGCTTAGTGCCCTTTGAGTGCATTATCTAGGAATGAACCTGGTAGAGCATCCCACACAAACGAATGCTCCACATGCGGGTTTCACATGCACCAAACTCCACATTCACAGGCAACTTCAGCGCCACAGCCGTTTTCAGATAGCCCTCAATGCAAAGGCTCTAGACGCAAATATTGGTGTGAGAGCTAATTCAATCAAGGAAACACTGCATGTTGGTGAAGGGCATATTGAAGAAGGATCAGCCGAGTGGTTCTTGTGGGAGAACAACTCATTTGGCTCACTAACTTCACACACCATCAGGCTTCCAAGCAGCTCTCAAGGAAACTCAGTTTTCACACTCTATGCTTAGTGCCCTTTGTATGGCTAGGACAGAAATGAACCTGGTAGAGCATCCCACACAAACAAATGCTCCACATGCGGGTTTCACATGCCACCAACTCCACATTCACAGGCAACCTCAGTGCCACAGCCGTTTTCAGATAGCCCTCAATGCAAAGGCTCTAGACACAAATATTGGTGTGAGAGCTAATTCAATGAAGGAAACACTGCATGTTGGTGAAGGGCATATTGAAGAAGGATCAGCCGAGTGTTCTTGTGGGAGAACAACTCCATTTGCTCACTAACTTCACACACCATCAGGCTTCCAAGCAGCTCTCAAGGAAACTCAGTTTTCACACTCTATGCTTAGTGCCCTTTGAGTGCTTATCTGGAATGAACCTGGTAGAGCATCCCACACAAACGAATGCTCCACATGCGGGTTTCACATGGCCACCAACTCCACATTCACAGGCAACTTCAGCGCCACAGCCGTTTTCAGATACCCTCAATGCAAAGGCTCTAGACGCAAATATTGTGTGAGAGCTAATTCAATCAAGGAAACACTGCATGTTGGTGAAGGGCATATTGAAGAAGGATCAGCCGAGTGGTTCTTGTGGAGAACAACTCCATTTGGCTCACTAACTTCACACACCATCAGGCTTCCAAGCAGCTCTCAAGGAAACTCAGTTTTCACACTCTATGCTTAGTGCCCTTGAGTGCATTATCTAGGAATGAACCTGGTAGAGCATCCCACACAAACGAATGCTCCACATGCGGGTTTCACATGCCACCAACTCCACATTCACAGGCAACTTCAGCGCCACAGCCGTTTTCAGATAGCCCCTCAATGCAAAGGCTCTAGACGCAAATATTGGTGTGAGAGCTAATTCAATCAAGGAAACACTGCATGTTGGTGAAGGGCATATTGAAGAAGGATCAGCCGAGTGGTTCTTGTGGGAGAACAACTCCATTCGGCTCACTAACTTCACACACCATCAGGCTTCCAAGCAGCTCTCAAGGAAACTCAGTTTTCACACTCTATGCTTAGTGCCCTTTGATGGCTTAGGACTGAAATGAACCTGGTAGAGCATCCCACACAAACGAATGCTCCACATGCGGGTTTCACATGCCACCAACTCCACATTCACAGGCAACTTCAGCGCCACAGCCGTTTTCAGATAGCCCTCAATGCAAAGGCTCTAGACGCAAATATTGGTGTGAGAGCTAATTCAATCAAGGAAACACTGCATGTTGGTGAAGGGCATATTGAAGAAGGATCAGCCGAGTGGTTCTTGTGGGAGAACAACTCCATTTGGCTCACTAACTTCACACACCATCAGGCTTCCAAGCAGCTCTCAAGGAAACTCAGTTTTCACACTCTATGCTTAGTCCCTTTGTATGGCTAGGACTGAAATGAAGCTGGTAGGCATCCCACACAAACGAATGCTCCACATGCGGGTTTCACATGCCACCAACTCCACATTCACAGGCAACTTCAGCGCCACAGCCGTTTTCAGATAGCCCTCAATGCAAAGGCTCTAGACGCAAATATTGGTGTGAGAGCTAATTCAATGAAGGAAACACTGCATGTTGGTGAAGGGCATATTGAAGAAGGATCAGCCGAGTGGTTCTTGTGGGAGAACAACTCCATTTGGCTCACTAACTTCACACACCATCAGGCTTCCAAGCAGCTCTCAAGAAACTCAGGTTTCACACTCTATGCTTAGTGCCCTTTGAGTGCATTATTTAGGAATGAACCTGGTAGAGCATCCCACACAAACGAATGCTCCGCATGCGGGTTTCACATGCCACCAACTCCACATTCACAGGCAACTTCAGCGCCACAGCCGTTTTCAGATAGCCCTCAATGCAAAGGCTCTAGACGCAAATATTGGTGTGAGAGCTATTCAATCAAGGAAACACTGCATGTTGGTGAAGGGCATATTGAAGAAGGATCAGCCGAGTGGTTCTTGTGGGAGACAACTCCATTTGCTCACTAACTTCACACACCATCAGGCTTCCAAGCAGCTCTCAAGGAACTCAGTTTTCACATTCTATGCTTAGTGCTCTTTGTGTGCCTAGGACTGAAATGAAGCTTGGTCAGCATCCCACACAAACGAATGCTCCACATGCGGGTTTCACATGCCACCAACTCCACATTCACAGGCAACTTCAGCGCCACAGCCGTTTTCAGATAGCCCTCATGCAAAGGCTCTAGACGCAAATATTGGTGTGAGAGCTAATTCAATCAAGGAAACACTGCATGTTGGTGAAGGGCATATTGAAGAAGGATCAGCCGAGTGGTTCTTGTGGGAGAACAACTCCATTTGGCTCACTAACTTCACACACCATCAGGCTTCCAAGCAGCTCTCAAGAAACTCAGGTTTCACACTCTATGCTTAGTGCCCTTTGAGTGCATTATCTAGGAATGAACCTGGTAGAGCATCCACACAACGAATGCTCCACATGCGGGTTTCACATGCCACCAACTCCACATTCACAGGCAACTTCAGCGCACAGCCATTTTCAGATAGCCCTCAATGCAAAGGCTCTAGACGCAAATATTGGTGTGAGAGCTAATTCAATCAAGGAAACACTGCATGTTGGTGAAGGGCATATTGAAGAAGGATCAGCCGAGTGGTTCTTGTGGGAGAACAACTCCATTTGGCTCACTAACTTCACACACCATCAGGCTTCCAAGCAGCTCTCAAGGAACTCAGTTTTCACACTCTATGCTTAGTGCTCTTTGTGTGCGAGGACTGAAATGAAGCTTGGTCAGCATCCCACACAAACGAATGCTCCACATGCGGGTTTCACATGCCACCAACATCACATTCACAGGCAACTTCAGCGCCACAGCCGTTTTCAGATAGCCCTCAATGCAAAGGCTCTAGACGCAAATATTGGTGTGAGAGCTAATTCAATCAAGGAAACACTGCATGTTGGTGAAGGCATATTGAAGAAGGATCAGCCGAGTGGTTCTTGTGGGAGAACAACTCCATTTGGCTCACTAACTTCACACACCATCAGGCTTCCAAGCAGCTCTCAAGGAAACTCAGTTTCACACTCTATGCTTAGTGCCCTTTGAGTGCATTATCTAGGAATGAACCTGTCAGAGCATCCCACACAAACGAATGCTCCACATGCGGGTTTCACATGCACCAACTCCACATCCACAGGCAACTTCAGCGCCACAGGCCGTTTTCAGATAGCCCTCAATGCAAAGGCTCTAGAACGCAAATATTGGTGTGAGAGCTAATTCAATCAAGGAAAACACTGCATGTTGGTGAAGGGCATATTGAAGAAGGATCAGACAAGTGGTTCTTGTGGGAGAACAACTCCATTTGGCTCACTAACTTCACACACCATCAGGCTTCCAAGCAGTTCTCAAGGAAACTCAGGTTTTCAAACTCTATGCTTAGTGCCCTTTGTGTGCCTAGGACTGAAATGAGCTTGGTCAGCATCCCACACAAACGAATGCTCCACATGCGGGTTTCACACGCCACCACTCCACATTCACAGGCAACTTCAGCGCCACAGCCGTTTTCAGATAGCCCTCAATGCAAAGGCTCTAGACGCAAATATTGGTGTGAGAGCTAATTCATCAACGAAACACTGCATGTGGTGAAGGGCATATTGAAGAAGGATCAGACAAGTGGTTCTTGTGGGAAAACAACTCCATTTGGCTCACTAACTTCACACACCATCAGGGCTTCCAAGCAGCTCTCAAGGAAACTCAGTTTTCACACTCTATGCTTAGTGCCCTTTGAGTGCATTATCTAGGAATGAAACCTGTAGAGCATCCACACAAACGAATGCTCCACATGCGGGTTTCACATGCCACCAACATCACATTCACAGGCAACTTCAGCGCCACAGCCGTTTTCAGATAGCCCTCAATGCAAAGGCTCTAGACGCAAATATTGGTGTGAGAGCTAATTCAATCAAGGAAACACTGCATGTTGGTGAAGGGCATATTGAAGAAGGATCAGCCGTGTGGTTCTTGTGGGAGAACAACTCCATTTGGCTCACTAACTTCACACACATCAGGCTTCCAAGCAGCTCTCAAGGAAACTCAGTTTTCACACTCTATGCTTAGTGCCCTTTGAGTGCATTATCTAGGAATGAACCTGGTAGAGCATCCCACACAAACGAATGCTCCACATGCGGGTTTCACATGCCACCAACTCCACATTCACAGGCAACTTCGCGCCACAGCCGTTTTCAGATAGCCCTCAATGCAAAGGCTCTAGACGCAAATATTGGTGTGAGAGCTAATTCAATCAAGGAAACACTGCATGTTGGTGAAGGGCATATTGAAGAAGGATCAGACAAGTGGTTCTTGTGGGAGAACAACTCCATTTGGCTCACTAACTTCACACACCATCAGGATTCCAAGCAGCTCTCAAGGAAACTCAGTTTTCACACTCTATGCTTCGTGCCCTTTGTGTGCCTAGACTGAAATGAAGCTTGGTCATCATCCCACACAAACGAATGCTCCACATGCGGGTTTCACATGCCACCAACTCCACATTCACAGGCAACTTCAGCGCCACAGCCGTTTTCAGATAGCCCTCAATGCAAAGGCTCTAGACGCAAATATTGGTGTGAGAGCTAATTCAATCAAGGAAACACTGCATGTTGGTGAAGGGCATATTGAAGAAGGATCAGCCGAGTGGTTCTTGTGGGAGAACAACTCATTTGGCTCACTAACTTCACACACCATCAGGCTTCCAAGCAGCTCTCAAGGAAACTCAGTTTTCACACTCTATGTTAGTGCCCTTTGAGTGCATTATCTAGGAATGAACCTGGTAGAGCATCCCACACAAACGAAGCTCCACATGCGGGTTTCACATGCCACCACTCCACATTCACAGGCAACTTCAGCGCCACAGCCGTTTCAGATAGCCCTCAATGCAAAGGCTCTAGACGCAAATATTGTGTGAGAGCTAATTCAATCAAGGAAACACTGCATGTTGGTGAAGGGCATATTGAAAGAAGGATCAGCCGAGTGGTTCTTGTGGGAGAACAACTCCATTTGGCTCACTAACTTCACACACCATCAGGCTTCCAAGCAGCTCTCAAGGAAACTCAGGTTTCACACTCTATGCTTAGTGCCCTTTGAGTGCATATCTAGGAATGAACCTGGTAGAGCATCCCACACAAACGAATGCTCCACATGCGGGTTTCACATGCCACCACTCCACATTCACAGGCAACTTCAGCGCCACAGCCGTTTTCAGATAGCCCTCAATGCAAAGGCTCTAGACGCAAATATTGGTGTGAGAGCTAATTCAATCAAGAAACACTGCATGTTGGTGAAGGGCATATTGAAGAAGGATCAGCCGAGTGGTTCTTGTGGGAGAACAACTCCATTTGGCTCACTAACTTCACACACCATCAGGCTTCCAAGCAGCTCTCAAGGAAACTCAGTTTCACACTCTATGCTTAGTGCTCTTTGTGTGCCGAGGACTGAAATGAAGCTTGGTCAGCATCCCACACAAACGAATGCTCCACATGCGGGTTTCACATGCCACCAACATCACATTTACAGGCAACTTCAGCGCCACAGGCCGTTTTCAGATAGCCCTCAATGCAAAGGCTCTAGACGCAAATATTGGTGTGAGAGCTAATTCAATCAGGAAACACTGCATGGTTGGTGAAGGGCATATTGAAGAAGGATCAGCCGAGTGGTTCTTGTGGGAGAACAACTCCATTTGGCTCACTAACTTCACACACCATCAGGCTTCCAAGCAGCTCTCAAGGAAACTCAGTTTTCACACTCTATGCTTAGTGCCCTTTGAGTGCATTATCTAGGAATGAACCTGTAGAGCATCCACACAAACGAATGCTCCACATGCGGGTTTCACATGCACCAACTCACATTCACAGGCAACTTCAGCGCCACAGCCGTTTTTCCAGATAGTCTCAATGCAAAGGCTCTTAGACGCAAATATTGGTGTGAGAGCTAATTCAATCAAGGAAACACTGCATGTTGGTGAAGGGCATATTGAAGAAGGATCAGACAAGTGGTTCTTGTGGGAGAACAACTCCATTTGGCTCACTAACTTCACACACCATCAGGAGTTCCAAGCAGCTCTCAAGGAAAACTCAGTTTTCCACACTCTATGCTTCGTGCCCTTTGTGTGGCCTAGGACTGAAATGAAGCTTGGTCATCATCCCACACAAACGAATGCTTCCACATGCGGGTTTCACTATGCCACCAACTCCACATTCACAGGCAACTTCAGCGCCACAGCTGTTTTCAGATAGCCCTCAATGCAAAGGCTCTAGACGCAAATATTGGTGGAGAAGCTAATTCAATCAAGAAACACTGCATGTTGGTGAAGGGCATATTGAAGAAGGATCAGCCGAGTGGTTCTTGTGGGAGAACAACTCCATTTGGCTCACTAACTTCACACACCA
>NW_026697733.1:0-46984 GCF_030435755.1 Ochotona princeps
TTTGGAAGCCTGATGGTGTGTGAAGTTAGTGAGCCAAATGGAGTTGTTCTCCCACAAGAACCACTCGGCTGATCCTTCTTCAATATGCCCTTCACCAACATGCAGTGTTTCCTTGATTGAATTAACTCTCACACCAATATTTGCGTCTAGAGCCTTTGCATTGAGGGCTATCTGAAAACGGCTGTGGCGCTGAAGTTGCCTGTGAATGTGGAGTTGGTGGCATGTGAAACCCGCATGTGGAGCATTCGTTTGTGTGGGATGCTCTACCAGGTTCATTCCTAGATAATGCACTCAAAGGGCACTAAGCATAGAGTGTGAAAACTGAGTTTCCTTGAGAGCTGCTTGGAAGCCTGATGGTGTGTGAAGTTAGTGAGCCAAATGGAGTTGTTCTCCCACAAGAACCACTCGGCTGATCCTTCTTCAATATGCCCCTTCACCAACATGCAGTGTTTCCTTGATTGAATTAGCTCTCACACCAATATTTGCGTCTAGAGCCTTTGCATTGAGGGCTATCTGAAAACGGCTGTGGCGCTGAAGTTGCCTGTGAATGTGGAGTTGGTGGCATGTGAAACCCGCATGTGAAGCATTCGTTTGTGTGGGATGCTCTACCAGGTTCATTCCTAGATAATGCACTCAAAGGGCACTAAGCATAGAGTGTGAAAACTGAGTTTCCTTGAGAGCTGCTTGGAAGCCTGATGGTGTGTGAAGTTAGTGAGCCAAATGGAGTTGTTCTCCCACAAGAACGCACTCGGCTGATCCTTCTTCAATATGCCCTTCACCAACATGCAGTGTTTCCTTGATTGAATTAGCTCTCACACAAATATTTGCGTCTAGAGCCTTTGCATTGAGGGCTATCTGAAAACGGCTGTGGCGCTGAAGTTGCCTGTGAATGTGGAGTTGGTGGCATGTGAAACCCGCATGTGGAGCATTCGTTTATGTGGGATGCTCTCCAAGCTTAATTTCAGTCCTAGGCACTCATAGGGCACTAAGCATAGAGTGTGAAAACTGAGTTTCCTTGAGAGCTGCTTGGAAGCCTGATGGTGTGTGTGAAGTTAGTGAGCCAAATGGAGTTGTGCTCCCACAAGAACCACTCGGCTGATCCTTCTTCAATATGCCCTTCACCAACATGCAGTGTTTCCTTGATTGAATTAGCTCTCACACCAATATTTGCGTCTAGAGCCTTTGCATTGAGGGCTATCTGAAAATGGCTGTGGCGCTAAAGTTGCCTGTGAATGTGGAGTTGGTGGCATGTGAAACCCGCATGTGGAGCATTCGTTTCTGTGGGATGTTCTACCAGGTTCATTCCTAGATAATGCACTCAAAGGGCACTAAGCATAGAGTGTGAAAACTGAGTTTCCTTGAGAGCTGCTTGGAAGCCTGATGGTGTGTGAAGTTAGTGAGCCAAATGGAGTTGTTCTCCCACAAGAACCACTCGGCTGATCCTTCTTCAATATGCCCTTCACCAACATGCAGTGTTTCCTTGATTCAATTAGCTCTCACACCAATATTTGCATCTAGAGCCTTTGCATTGAGGGCTATCTGAAAACGGCTGTGGCGCTGAAGTTGCCTGTGAATGTGGAGTTGGTGGCATGTGAAACCCGCATGTGGAGCATTCGTTCTGTTGTCTGTGGGGATGCTCTCCCAGATTCATTTCAATCCTAGGCACTCAAAGGGCACTAAGCATAGAGTGTGAAAACTGAGTTTCCTTGAGAGCTGTTTGGAAGCCTGATGGTGTGTGAAGTTAGTGAGCCAAATGGAGTTGTTCTCCCACAAGAACCACTCGGCTGATCCTTCTTCAATATGCCCTTCACCAACATGCAGTGTTTCCTTGATTGAATTAGCTCTCACACCAATATTTGCGTCTAGAGCCTTTGCATTGAGGGCTATCTGAAAATGGCTGTGGCGCTGAAGTTGCCTGTGAATGTGGAGTTGGTGGCATGTGAAACCCGCATGTGGAGCATTCGTTTGTGTGGGATGCTCTACCAGGTTCATTCCTACATAATGCACTCAAAGGGCACTAAGCATAGAGTGTGAAACCTGAGTTTCCTTGAGAGCTGCTTGGAAGCCTGATGGTGTGTGAAGTTAGTGAGCCAAATGGAGTTGTTCTCCCACAAGAACCACTCGGCTGATCCTTCTTCAATATGCCCTTCACCAACATGAAATGTTTCTTTGATTGAATTAGCTCTCACACCAATATTTGCGTCTAGAGCCTTTGCATTGAGGGCTATCTGAAAACGGCTGTGGCACTGAAGTTGCCTGTGAATGTGGAGTTGGTGGCATGTGAAACCCGCATGTGGAGCATTCGTTTCTGTGGGATGTTCTACCAGGTTCATTCCTAGATAATGCACTCAAAGGGCACTAAGCATAGAGTGTGAAAACTGAGTTTCCTTGAGAGCTGCTTGGAAGCCTGATGGTGTGTGAAGTTAGTGAGCCAAATGGAGTTGTTCTCCCACAAGAACCACTCGGCTGATCCTTCTTCAATATGCCCTTCACCAACATGCAGTGTTTCCTTGATTGAATTAGCTCTCACACCAATATTTGCATCTAGAGCCTTTGCATTGAGGGCTATCTGAAAACGGGCTGTGGCGCTGAAGTTGCCTGTGAATGTGGAGTTGGTGGCATGGTGAAACCCGCATGTGGAGCATTCGTTTCTGTGGGATGCTCTCCCAGATTCATTTCAATCCTAGGCACTCAAAGGGCACTAAGCATAGAGTGTGAAAACTGAGTTTCCTTGAGAGCTGCTTGGAAGCCTGATGGTGTGTGAAGTTAGTGAGCCAAATGGAGTTGTTCTCCCACAAGAACCACTCGGCTGATCCTTCTTCAATATGCCCTTCACCAACATGCAGTGTTTCCTTGATTGAATTAGCTCTCACACCAATATTTGCGTCTAGAGCCTTTGCATTGAGGGCTATCTGAAAATGGCTGTGGCGCTGAAGTTGCCTGTGAATGTGGAGTTGGTGGCATGTGAAACCCGCATGTGGAGCATTCGTTTGTTGTGGGATGCTCTACCAGGTTCATTCCTACATAATGCACTCAAAGGGCACTAAGCATAGAGTGTGAAACCTGAGTTTCCTTGAGAGCTGCTTGGAAGCCTGATGGTGTGTGAAGTTAGTGAGCCAAATGGAGTTGTTCTCCCACAAGAACCACTCGGCTGATCCTTCTTCAATATGCCCTTCACCAACATGAAATGTTTCTTTGATTGAATTAGCTCTCACACCAATATTTGCGTCTAGAGCCTTTGCATTGAGGGCTATCTGAAAACGGCTGTGGCACTGAAGTTGCCTGTGAATGTGGAGTTGGGTGGCATGTGAAACCCGCATGTGGAGCATTCGTTTGTGTGGGATGCTCTACCAGGTTCCTTTCAGTCCTAGGCACTCAAAGGTCACTAAGCATAGAGTGTGAAACCTGAGTTTCCTTGAGAGCTGCTTGGAAGCCTGATGGTGTGTGAAGTTAGTGAGCCAAATGGAGTTGTTCTCCCACAAGAACCACTCGGCTGATCCTTCTTCAATATGCCCTTCACCAACATGCAGTGTTTCCTTGATTGAATTAGCTCTCACACCAATATTTGCGTCTAGAGCCTTTGCATTGAGGGCTATCTGAAAACGGCTGTGGCGCTGAAGTTGCCTGTGAATGTGGAGTTGGTGTCATGTGAAACCCGCATGTGGAGCATTCGTTTGTGTGGGATGCTCTACCAGGTTCATTCCTAGATAATGCACTCAAAGGGCACTAAGCATAGAGTGTGAAAACTGAGTTTCCTTGAGAGCTGCTTGGAAGCCTGATGGTGTGTGAAGTTAGTGAGCCACATGGAGTTGTTCTCCCACAAGAACCACTCGGCTGATCCTTCTTCAATATGCCCTTCACCAACATGCAGTGTTTCCTTGATTGAATTAGCTCTCACACCAATATTTGCGTCTAGAGCCTTTGCATTGAGGGCTATCTGAAAACGGCTGTGGCGCTGAAGTTGCCTGTGAATGTGGAGTTGGTGGCATGTGAAACCCGCATGTGGAGCATTCGTTTGTGTGGGATGCTGACCAAGCTTCATTTCAGTCCTAGGCACACAAAAGGCACTAAGCATAGAGTGTGGAAACTGAGTTTCCTTGAGAGCTGCTTGGAAGCCTGATGGTGTGTGAAGTTAGTGAGCCAAATGGAGTTGTTCTCCCACAAGAACCACTTGGCTGATCCTTCTTCAATATGCCCTTCACCAACATGCAGTGTTTCCTTGATTGAATTAGCTCTCACACCAATATTTGCGTCTAGAGCCTTTGCATTGAGGGCTATCTGAAAACGGCTGTGGCGCTGAAGTTGCCTGTGAATGTGGAGTTGGTGTCATGTGAAACCCGCATGTGGAGCATTCGTTTGTGTGGGATGCTCTACCAGGTTCATTCCTAGATAATGCACTCAAAGGGCACTAAGCATAGAGTGTGAAAACTGAGTTTCCTTGAGAGCTGCTTGGAAGCCTGATGGTGTGTGAAGTTAGTGAGCCAAATGGAGTTGTTCTCCCACAAGAACCACTCGGCTGATCCTTCTTCAATATGCCCTTCACCAACATGCAGTGTTTCCTTGATTGAATTAGCTCTCACACCAATATTTGCGTCTAGAGCCTTTGCATTGAGGGCTATCTGAAAACGGCTGTGGCGCTGAAGTTGCCTGTGAATGTGGAGTTGGTGGCATGTGAAACCCGCATGTGGAGCATTCGTTTGTGTGGGATGCTGACCAAGCTTCATTTCAGTCCTAGGTACACAAAAGGCACTAAGCATAGAGTGTGAAAACCTGAGTTTCCTTGAGAGCTGCTTGGAAGCCTGATGGTGTGTGAAGTTAGTGAGCCAAATGGAGTTGTTCTCCCACAAGAACCACTCGGCTGATCCTTCTTCAATATGCCCTTCACCAACATGCAGTGTTTCCTTGATTGAATTAGCTCTCACACCAATATTTGCGTCTAGAGCCTTTGCATTGAGGGCTATCTGAAAACGGCTGTGGCGCTGAAGTTGCCTGTGAATGTGGAGTTGGTGGCATGTGAAACCCGCATGTGGAGCATTCGTTTATGTGGGATGCTCTCCAAGCTTAATTTCAGTCCTAGGCACTCATAGGGCACTAAGCATAGAGTGTGAAAACTGAGTTTCCTTGAGAGCTGCTTGGAAGCCTGATGGTGTGTGAAGTTAGTGAGCCAAATGGAGTTGTTCTCCCACAATAACCACTCGGCTGATCCTTCTTCAATATGCCCTTCACCAACATGCAGTGTTTCCTTGATTGAATTAGCTCTCACACCAATATTTGCGTCTAGAGCCTTTGCATTGAGGGCTATCTGAAAATGGCTGTGGCGCTAAAGTTGCCTGTGAATGTGGAGTTGGTGGCATGTGAAACCCGCATGTGGAGCATTCGTTTCTGTGGGATGTTCTACCAGGTTCATTCCTAGATAATGCACTCAAAGGGCACTAAGCATAGAGTGTGAAAACTGAGTTTCCTTGAGAGCTGCTTGGAAGCCTGATGGTGTGTGAAGTTAGGTGAGCCAAATGGAGTTGTTCTCCCACAAGAACCACTCGGCTGATCCTTCTTCAATATGCCCTTCACCAACATGCAGTGTTTCCTTGATTGAATTAGCTCTCACACCAATATTTGCATCTAGAGCCTTTGCATTGAGGGCTATCTGAAAACGGCTGTGGCGCTGAAGTTGCCTGTGAATGTGGAGTTGGTGGCATGTGAAACCCGCATGTGGAGCATTCGTTTCTGTGGGATGCTCTCCCAGATTCATTTCAATCCTAGGCACTCAAAGGGCACTAAGCATAGAGTGTGAAAACTGAGTTTCCTTGAGAGCTGCTTGGAAGCCTGATGGTTGTGTGAAGTTAGTGAGCCAAATGGAGTTGTTCTCCCACAAGAACCACTCGGCTGATCCTTCTTCAATATGCCCTTCACCAACATGCAGTGTTTCCTTGATTGAATTAGCTCTCACACCAATATTTGCGTCTAGAGCCTTTGCATTGAGGGCTATCTGAAAACGGCTGTGTGGCGCTGAAGTTGCCTGTGAATGTGGAGTTGGTGGCATGTGAAACCCGCATGTGGAGCATTCGTTTGTGTGGGATGCTCTACCAGGTTCATTCCTACATAATGCACTCAAAGGGCACTAAGCATAGAGTGTGAAACCTGAGTTTCCTTGAGAGCTGCTTGGAAGCCTGATGGTGTGTGAAGTTAGTGAGCCAAATGGAGTTGTTCTCCCACAAGAACCACTCGGCTGATCCTTCTTCAATATGCCCTTCACCAACATGAAATGCTTCTTTGATTGAATTAGCTCTCACACCATTATTTGCGTCTAGAGCCTTTGCATTGAGGGCTATCTGAAAACGGCTGTGGCGCTGAAGTTGCCTGTGAATGTGGAGTTGGTGGCATGTGAAACCCGCATGTGGAGCATTCGTTTGTGTGGGATGCTCTACCAGGTTCATTTCAGTCCTAGGCACTCAAAGGTCACTAAGCATAGAGTGTGAAACCTGAGTTTCCTTGAGAGCTGCTTGGAAGCCTGATGGTGTGTGAAGTTAGTGAGCCAAATGGAGTTGTTCTCCCACAAGAACCACTCGGCTGATCCTTCTTCAATATGCCCTTCACCAACATGCAGTGTTTCCTTGATTGAATTAGCTCTCACACCAATATTTGCGTCTAGAGCCTTTGCATTGAGGGCTATCTGAAAACGGCTGTGGCGCTGAAGTTGCCTGTGAATGTGGAGTTGGTGGCATGTGAAACCCGCATGTGGAGCATTCGTTTGTGTGGGATGCTGATCAAGCTTCATTTCAGTCCTAGGCACTCAAAGGGCACTAAGCCATAGAGTGTGAAACCTGAGTTTCCTTGAAAGCTGCTTGGAAGCCTGATGGTGTGTGAAGTTAGTGAGCCAAATGGAGTTGTTCTCCCACAAGAACCACTCGGCTGATCCTTCTTCAATATGCCCTTCACCAACATGCAGTGTTTCCTTGATTGAATTAGCTCTCACACCAATATTTGCGTCTAGAGCCTTTGCATTGAGGGCTATCTGAAAACGGCTGTGGCGCTGAAGTTGCCTGTGAATGTGGAGTTGGTGGCATGTGAAACCCGCATGTGGAGCATTCGTTTATGTGGGATGCTCTCCAAGCTTAATTTCAGTCCTAGGCACTCATAGGGCACTAAGCATAGAGTGTGAAAACTGAGTTTCCTTGAGAGCTGCCTTGGAAGCCTGATGGGTGTGTGAAGTTAGTGAGCCAAATGGAGTTGTTCTCCCACAAGAACCACTCGGCTGATCCCTTCTTCAATATGCCCTTCACCAACATGCAGTGTTTCCTTGATTGAATTAGCTCTCACACCAATATTTGCGTCTAGAGCCTTTGCATTGAGGGCTATCTGAAAATGGCTGTGGCGCTAAAAGTTGCCTGTGAATGTGGAGTTGGTGGCATGTGAAACCCGCATGTGGAGCATTCGTTTCTGTGGGATGTTCTACCAGGTTCATTCCTAGATAATGCACTCAAAGGGCACTAAGCATAGAGTGTGAAAACTGAGTTTCCTTGAGAGCTGCTTGGAAGCCTGATGGTGTGTGAAGTTAGTGAGCCAAATGGAGTTGTTCTCCCACAAGAACCACTCGGCTGATCCTTCTTCAATATGCCCCTTCACCAACATGCAGTGTTTCCTTGATTGAATTAGCTCTCACACCAATATTTGCATCTAGAGCCTTTGCATTGAGGGCTATCTGAAAACGGCTGTGGCGCTGAAGTTGCCTGTGAATGTGGAGTTGGTGGCATGTGAAACCCGCATGTGGAGCATTCGTTTCTGTGGGATGCTCTCCCAGATTCATTTCAATCCTAGGCACTCAAAGGGCACTAAGCATAGAGTGTGAAAACTGAGTTTCCTTGAGAGCTGCTTGGAAGCCTGATGGTGTGTGAAGTTAGTGAGCCAAATGGAGTTGTTCTCCCCACAAGAACCACTCGGCTGATCCTTCTTCAATATGCCCTTCACCAACATGCAGTGTTTCCTTGATTGAATTAGCTCTCACACCAATATTTGCGTCTAGAGCCTTTGCATTGAGGGCTATCTGAAAACGGCTGTGGCGCTGAAGTTGCCTGTGAATGTGGAGTTGGTGGCATGTGAAACCCGCATGTGGAGCATTCGTTTGTGTGGGATGCTCTACCAGGTTCATTCCTACATAATGCACTCAAAGGGCACTAAGCATAGAGTGTGAAACCTGAGTTTCCTTGAGAGCTGCTTGGAAGCCTGATAGTGTGTGAAGTTAGTGAGCCAAATGGAGTTGTTCTCCCACAAGAACCACTCGGCTGATCCTTCTTCAATATGCCCTTCACCAACATGAAATGTTTCTTTGATTGAATTAGCTCTCACACCAATA
The DNA here is from genome assembly GCF_030435755.1 of Ochotona princeps. NCBI lineage: Eukaryota > Metazoa > Chordata > Mammalia > Lagomorpha > Ochotonidae > Ochotona > Ochotona princeps. Next base: position 8,351 of record NW_026697733.1, read on the forward strand.
TTTGCGTCTAGAGCCTTTGCATTGAGGGCTATCTGAAAACGGCTGTGGCGCTGAAGTTGCCTGTGAATGTGGAGTTGGTGGCATGTGAAACCCGCATGTGGAGCATTCGTTTGTGTGGGATGCTCTACCAGGTTCATTTCAGTCCTAGGCACTCAAAGGTCACTAAGCATAGAGTGTGAAACCTGAGTTTCCTTGAGAACTGCTTGGAAGCCCTGATGGTGTGTGAAGTTAGTGAGCCAAATGGAGTTGTTCTCCCACAAGAACCACTCGGCTGATCCTTCTTCAATATGCCCTTCACCAACATGCAGTGTTTCCTTGATTGAATTAGCTCTCACACCAATATTTGCGTCTAGAGCCTTTGCATTGAGGGCTATCTGAAAACGGCTGTGGCGCTGAAGTTGCCTGTGAATGTGGAGTTGGTGGCATGTGAAACCCGCATGTGGAGCATTCGTTTGTGTGGGATGCTGACCAAGCTTCATTTCAGTCCTAGGCACTCAAAGGGCACTAAGCATAGAGTGTGAAACCTGAGTTTCCTTGAAAGCTGCTTGGAAGCCTGATGGTGTGTGAAGTTAGTGAGCCAAATGGAGTTGTTCTCCCACAAGAACCACTCGGCTGATCCTTCTTCAATATGCCCTTCACCAACATGCAGTGTTTCCTTGATTGAATTAGCTCTCACACCAATATTTGCGTCTAGAGCCTTTGCATTGAGGGCTATCTGAAAACGGCTGTGGCGCTGAAGTTGCCTGTGAATGTGGAGTTAGTGGCATGTGAAACCCGCATGTGGAGCATTCGTTTGTGTGGGATGTTCTACCAGGTTCATTCCTAGATAATGCACTCAAAGGGCACTAAGCATAGAGTTTGAAAACTGAGTTTCCTTGAGAGCTGCTTGGAAGCCTGATGGTGTGTGAAGTTAGTGAGCCAAATGGAGTTGTTCTCCCACAAGAACCACTCGGCTGATCCTTCTTCAATATGCCCTTCACCAACATGCAGTGTTTCCTTGATTGAATTAGCTCTCACACCAATATTTGCGTCTAGAGCCTTTGCATTGAGGGCTATCTGAAAACGGCTGTGGCGCTGAAGTTGCCTGTGAATGTGGAGTTGGTGGCATGTGAAACCCGCATGTGGAGCATTCGTTTGTGTGGGATGCTGACCAAGCTTCATTTCAGTCCTAGGCACACAAAAGGCACTAAGCATAGAGTGTGGAAACTGAGTTTCCTTGAGAGCTGCTTGGAAGCCTGATGGTGTGTGAAGTTAGTGAGCCAAATGGAGTTGTTCTCCCACAAGAACCACTCGGCTGATCCTTCTTCAATATGCCCTTCACCAACATGCAGTGTTTCCTTGATTGAATTAGCTCTCACACCAATATTTGCGTCTAGAGCCTTTGCATTGAGGGCTATCTGAAAACGGCTGTGGCGCTGAAGTTGCCTGTGAATGTGGAGTTGGTGTCATGTGAAACCCGCATGTGGAGCATTCGTTTGTGTGGGATGCTCTACCAGGTTCATTCCTAGATAATGCACTCAAAGGGCACTAAGCATAGAGTGTGAAAACTGAGTTTCCTTGAGAGCTGCTTGGAAGCCTGATGGTGTGTGAAGTTAGTGAGCCACATGGAGTTGTTCTCCCACAAGAACCACTCGGCTGATCCTTCTTCAATATGCCCTTCACCAACATGCAGTGTTTCCTTGATTGAATTAGCTCTCACACCAATATTTGCGTCTAGAGCCTTTGCATTGAGGGCTATCTGAAAACGGCTGTGGCGCTGAAGTTGCCTGTGAATGTGGAGTTGGTGGCATGTGAAACCCGCATGTGGAGCATTCGTTTGTTTGGGATGCTCACCAAGCTTCATTTCAATCCTAGGCACACAAAGGGCACTAAGCATAGAGTGTGAAACCTGAGTTTCCTTGAGAGCTGCTTGGAAGCCTGATGGTGTGTGAAGTTAGTGAGCCAAATGGAGTTGTTCTCCCACAAGAACCACTCGGCTGATCCTTCTTCAATATGCCCTTCACCAACATGAAGTGTTCCTTTGATTGAATTAGCTCTCACACCAATATTTGCGTCTAGAGCCTTTGCATTGAGGGCTATCTGAAAACGGCTGTGGCGCTGAAGTTGCCTGTGAATGCGGAGTTGGTGGCATGTGAAACCCGCATGTGGAGCATTCGTTTGTGTGGGATGCTCTACCAGGTTCATTTCAGTCCTAGGCACTCAAAGGGCACTAAGCATAGAGTGTGAAACCTGAGTTTCCTTGAGAGCTGCTTGGAAGCCTGATGGTGTGTGAAGTTAGTGAGCCAAATGGAGTTGTTCTCCCACAAGAACCACTCGGCTGATCCTTCTTCAATATGCCCTTCACCAACATGCAGTGTTTCCTTGATTGAATTAGCTCTCACACCCAATATTTGCGTCTAGAGCCTTTGCATTGAGGGCTATCTGAAAACGGCTGTGGCGCTGAAGTTGCCTGTGAATGTGGAGTTGGTGGCATGTGAAAACCCCATGTGGAGCATTCGTTTGTGTGGGATGCTGACCAAGCTTCATTTCAGTCCTAGGCACTCAAAGGGCACTAAGCATAGAGTGTGAAACCTGAGTTTCCTTGAGAGCTGCTTGGAAGCCTGATGGTGTGTGAAGTTAGTGAGCCAAATGGAGTTGTTCTCCCACAAGAACCACTCGGCTGATCCTTCTTCAATATGCCCTTCACCAACATGCAGTGTTTCCTTGATTGAATTAGCTCTCACACCATTATTTGCGTCTAGAGCCTTTGCATTGAGGGCTATCTGAAAACGGCTGTGGCGCTGAAGTTGCCTGTGAATGTGGAGTTGGTGGCATGTGAAACCCGCATGTGGAGCATTCATTTGTTTGGGATGCTCACCAAGCTTCATTTCAGTACTAGGCACACAAAGGGCACTAAGCATAGAGTGTGAAACCTGAGTTTCCTTGAGAGCTGCTTGGAAGCCTGATGGTGTGTGAAGTTAGTGAGCCAAATGGAGTTGTTCTCCCACAAGAACCACTCGGCTGATCCTTCTTCAATATGCCCTTCACCAACATGAAGTGTTCCTTTGATTGAATTAGCTCTCACACCAATATTTGCGTCTAGAGCCTTTGCATTGAGGGCTATCTGAAAACGGCTGTGGCGCTGAAGTTGCCTGTGAATGGGGAGTTGGTGGCATGTGAAACCCGCATGTGCAGCATTCGTTTATGTGGGATGCTCTCCAAGCTTCATTTCAGTCCTAGGAACTCATAGGGCACTAAGCATAGAGTGTGAAACCTGAGTTTCCTTGAGAGCTGCTTGGAAGCCTGATGGTGTGTGAAGTTAGTGAGCCAAATGGAGTTGTTCTCCCACAAGAACCACTCGGCTGATCCTTCTTCAATATGCCCTTCACCAACATGCAGTGTTTCCTTGATTGAATTAGCTCTCACACCATTATTTGCGTCTAGAGCCTTTGCATTGAGGGCTATCTGAAAACGGCTGTGGCGCTGAAGTTGCCTGTGAATGTGGAGTTGGTGGCATGTGAAACCCGCATGTGGAGCATTCATTTGTTTGGGATGCTCACCAAGCTTCATTTCAGTACTAGGCACACAAAGGGCACTAAGCATAGAGTGTGAAACCTGAGTTTCCTTGAGAGCTGCTTGGAAGCCTGATGGTGTGTGAAGTTAGTGAGCCAAATGGAGTTGTTCTCCCACAAGAACCACTCGGCTGATCCTTCTTCAATATGCCCTTCACCAACATGAAGTGTTCCTTTGATTGAATTAGCTCTCACACCAATATTTGCGTCTAGAGCCTTTGCATTGAGGGCTATCTGAAAACGGCTGTGGCGCTGAAGTTGCCTGTGAATGTGGAGTTGGTGGCATGTGAAACCCGCATGTGGAGCATTCGTTTGTGTGGGATGCTCTACCAGGTTCATTTCAGTCCTAGGCACTCAAAGGGCACTAAGCATAGAGCGCGAAACCTGAGTTTCCTTGAGAGCTGCTTGGAAGCCTGATGGTGTGTGAAGTTAGTGAGCCAAATGGAGTTGTTCTCCCACAAGAACCACTCGGCTGATCCTTCTTCAATATGCCCTTCACCAACATGCAGTGTTTCCTTGATTGAATTAGCTCTCACACCAATATTTGCGTCTAGAGCCTTTGCATTGAGGGCTATCTGAAAACGGCTGTGGCGCTGAAGTTGCCTGTGAATGTGGAGTTGGTGGCATGTGAAACCCGCATGTGGAGCATTCGTTTGTGTGGGATGCTCACCAAGCTTCATTTCAGTACTAGGCACACAAAGAGCACTAAGCATAGAGTGTGAAAACTGAGTTTCCTTGAGAGCTGCTTGGAAGCCTGATGGTGTGTGAAGTTAGTGAGCCAAATGGAGTTGTTCTCCCACAATAACCACTCGGCTGATCCTTCTTCAATATGCCCTTCACCAACATGCAGTGTTTCCTTGATTGAATTAGCTCTCACACCAATATTTGCATCTAGAGCCTTTGCTTTGAGGGCTATCTGAAAACGGCTGTGGCGCTGAAGTTGCCTGTGAATGTGGAGTTGGTGGCATGTGAAACCCGCATGTGGAGCATTCGTTTGTGTGGGATGCTAACCAAGCTTCATTTCAGTCCTAGGCACACAAAGAGCACTAAGCATAGAGTGTGAAAACTGAGTTTCCTTGAGAGCTGCTTGGAAGCCTGATGGTGTGTGAAGTTAGTGAGCCAAATGGAGTTGTTCTCCCACAAGAACCACTCGGCTGATCCTTCTTCAATATGCCCTTCACCAACATGCAGTGTTTCCTTGATTGAATTAGCTCTCACACCAATATTTGCGTCTAGAGCCTTTGCGTTGAGGGCTATCTGAAAACGGCTGTGGCGCTGAAGTTGCCTGTGAATGTGGAGTTGGTGGCATGTGAAACCCGCATGTGCAGCTTTCGTTTATATGGGATGCTCTCCAAGCTTCATTTCAGTCCTAGGCACTCATAGGGCACTAAGCATAGAGTGTGAAAACTGAGTTTCCTTAGAGCTGCTTGGAAGCCTGATGCTGTGTGAAGTTAGTGAGCCAAATGGAGTTGTTCTCCCACAAGAACCACTCGGCTGATCCTTCTTCAATATGCCCTTCACCAACATGCAGTGTTTCCTTGATTGAATTAGCTCTCACAACAATATTTGCGTCTAGAGCCTTTGCATTGAAGGCTATCTGAATATGGCTGTGGCGCTAAAGTTGCCTGTCAATGTGGAGTTGGTGGCATGTGAAACCCGCATGTGCAGCATTCGTTTCTGTGGGATGTTCTACCAGGTTCATTCCTAGATAATGCACTCAAAGGGCACTAAGCATAGAGTGTGAAACCTGAGTTTCCTTGAGAGCTGCTTGGAAGCCTGATGGTGTGTGAAGTTAGTGAGCCAAATGGAGTTGTTCTCCCACAAGAACCACTCGGCTGATCCTTCTTCAATATGCCCTTCAGCAACATGCAGTGTTTCCTTGATTGAATTAGCTCTCACACCAATATTTGCGTCTAGAGCCTTTGCATTGAGGGCTATCTGAAAACGGCTGTGGCGCTGAAGTTGCCTGTGAATGTGGAGTTGGTGGCATGTGAAACCCGCATGTGGAGCATTCGTTTGTGTGGGATGCTGACCAAGCTTCATTTCAGTCCTAGGCCCACAAAGGGCACTAAGCATAGAGTGTGAAAACTGAGTTTCCTTGAGAGCTGCTTGGAAGCCTGATGGTGTGTGAAGTTAGTGAGCCAAATGGAGTTGTTCTCCCACAAGAACCACTCTTCTGATCCTTCTTGAATATGCCCTTCACCAACATGCAGTGTTTCCTTGATTGAATTAGCTCTCACACCAATATTTGCGTCTAGAGCCTTTGCATTGAGGGCTATCTGAAAATGGCTGTGGCGCTGAAGTTGCCTGTGAATGTGGAGTTGGTGGCATGTGAAACCCGCATGTGGAGCATTCGTTTGTGTGGGATGCTCTACCAGGTTCATTTCAGTCCTAGGCACTAAAAAGGGCACTAAGCATAGAGTGTGAAAACTGAGTTTCCTTGAGAGCTGCTTGGAAGCCTGATGGTGTGTGAAGTTAGTGAGCCAAATGGAGTTGTTCTCCCACAAGAACCACTAGGCTGATCCTTCTTCAATATGCCCTTCACCAACATGCAGTGTTTCCTTGATTGAATTAGCTCTCACACCAATATTTGCGTCTAGAGCCTTTGCATTGAGGGCTATCTGAAAACGGCTGTGGCGCTGAAGTTGCCTGTGAATGTGGAGTTGGTGGCATGTGAAACCCGCATGTGGAGCATTCGTTTGTGTGGGATGCTGACCAAGCTTCATTTCAGTCCGAGGCACTCAAAGGGCACTAAGCATAGAGTGTGAAAACTGAGTTTCCTTGAGAGTTGCTTGGAAGCCTGATGGTGTGTGAAGTTAGTGAGCCAAATGGAGTTGTTCTCTCACAAGAACCACTCGGCTGATCCTTCTTCAATATGCCCTTCACCAACATGCAGTATTTCCTTGATTGAATTAGCTCTCACACCAATATTTGCGTCTAGAGCCTTTGCATTGAGGGCTATCTGAAAACGGCTGTGGCGCTGAAGTTGCCTGTGAATGTGGAGTTGGTGGCATGTGAAACCCGCATGTGGAGCATTTGTTTGTGTGGGATGCTGACCAAGCTTCATTTCAGTTAGGCACACAAAAGGCACTAAGCATAGAGTGTGAAAACTGAGTTTCCTTGAGAGCTGCTTGGAAGCCTGATGGTGTGTGAAGTTAGTGAGCCAAATGGAGTTGTTCTGCCACAAGAACCACTCGGCTGATCCTTCTTCAATATGCCCTTCACCAACATGCAGTGTTTCCTTGATTGAATTAGCTCTCACACCAATATTTGCGTCTAGAGCCTTTGCATTGAGGGCTATCTGAAAACGGCTGTGGCGCTGAAGTTGCCTGTGAATGTGGAGTTGGTGGCATGTGAAACCCGCATGTGGAGCATTCGTTTGTGTGGGATGCTCTACCAGGTTCATTTCAGTCCTAGGCACTCAAAGGGCACTAAGCATAGAGTGTGAAAACTGAGTTTCCTTGAGAGCTGCTTGGAAGCCTGATGGTGTGTGAAGTTAGTGAGCCAAATGGAGTTGTTCTCCCACAAGAACCACTCGGCTGATCCTTCTTCAATATGCCCTTCACCAACATGCAGTGTTTCCTTGATTGAATTAGCTCTCACACCAATATTTGCGTCTAGAGCCTTTGCATTGAGGGCTATCTGAAAACGGCTGTGGCGCTGAAGTTGCCTGTGAATGTGGAGTTGGTGGCATGTGAAACCCGCATGTGGAGCATTCGTTTGTGTGGGATGCTGACCAAGCTTCATTTCAGTCCTAGGCACTCAAAGGGCACTAAGCATAGAGTGTGAAAGCTGAGTTTCCTTGAGAGCTGCTTGGAAGCCTGATGGTGTGTGAAGTTAGTGAGCCAAATGGAGTTGTTCTCCCACAAGAACCACTCGGCTGATCCTTCTTCAATATGCCCTTCACCAACATGCAGTGTTTCCTTGATTGAATTAGCTCTCACACCAATATTTGCGTCTAGAGCCTTTGCATTGAGGGCTATCTGAAAACGGCTGTGGCGCTGAAGTTGCCTGTGAATGTGGAGTTGGTGGCATGTGAAACCCGCATCTGGAGCATTCGTTTGTGTGGGATGCTCTACCAGGTTCATTTCAGTCCTAGGCACTCAAAGGGCACTAAGCATAGAGTGTGAAAACTGAGTTTCCTTGAGAGCTGCTTGGAAGCCTGATGGTGTGTGAAGTTAGTGAGCCAAATGGAGTTGTTCTCCCACAAGAACCACTCGGCTGATCCTTCTTCAATATGCCCTTCACCAACATGCAGTGTTTCCTTGATTGAATTAGCTCTCACACCAATATTTGCGTCTAGAGCCTTTGCATTGAGGGCTATCTGAAAACGGCTGTGGCGCTGAAGTTGCCTGTGAATGTGGAGTTGGTGGCATGTGAAACTCGCATGTGGAGCATTCGTTTATGTGGGATGCTCTCCAAGCTTCATTTCAGTCCTAGGCACTCATAGGGCACTAAGCATAGAGTGTGAAAACTGAGTTTCCTTGAGAGCTGCTTGGAAGCCTGATGGTGTGTGAAGTTAGTGAGCCAAATGGAGTTGTTCTCCCACAAGAACCACTCGGCTGATCCTTCTTCAATATGCCCTTCACCAACATGCAGTGTTTCCTTGATTGAATTAGCTCTCACACCAATATTTGCGTCTAGAGCCTTTGCATTGAGGGCTATCTGAAAACGGCTGTGGCGCTAAAGTTGCCTGTGAATGTGGAGTTGGTGGCATGTGAAACCCGCATGTGGAGCATTCGTTTGTGTGGGATGCTCTCCCAGATTCATTTCAATCCTAGGCACTCAAAGGGCACTAAGCATAGAGTGTGAAAACTGAGTTTCCTTGAGAGCTGCTTGGAAGCCTGATGGTGTGTGAAGTTAGTGAGCCAAATGGAGTTGTTCTCCCACAAGAACCACTCGGCTGATCCTTCTTCAATATGCCCTTCACCAACATGCAGTGTTTCCTTGATTGAATTAGCTCTCACACCAATATTTGCGTCTAGAGCCTTTGCATTGAGGGCTATCTGAAAACGGCTGTGGCGCTGAAGTTGCCTGTGAATGTGGAGTTGGTGGCATGTGAAACCCGCATGTGGAGCATTCGTTTGTGTGGGATGCTGACCAAGCTTCATTTCAGTCCTAGGCACTCAAAGGGCACTAAGCATAGAGTGTGAAAACTGAGTTTCCTTGAGAGCTGCTTGGAAGCCTGATGGTGTGTGAAGTTAGTGAGCCAAATGGAGTTGTTCTCCCACAAGAACCACTCGGCTGATCCTTCTTCAATATGCCCTTCACCAACATGCAGTGTTTCCTTGATTGAATTAGCTCTCACACCAATATTTGCGTCTAGAGCCTTTGCATTGAGGGCTATCTGAAAACGGCTGTGGCGCTGAAGTTGCCTGTGAATGTGGAGTTGGTGGCATGTGAAACCCGCATGTGCAGCATTCGTTTATGTGGGATGCTCTCCAAGCTTAATTTCAGTCCTAGGCACTCATAGGGCACTAAGCATAGAGTGTGAAAACTGAGTTTCCTTGAGAGCTGCTTGGAAGCCTGATGGTGTGTGAAGTTAGTGAGCCAAATGGAGTTGTTCTCCCACAAGAACCACTCGGCTGATCCTTCTTCAATATGCCCTTCACCAACATGCAGTGTTTCCTTGATTGAATTAGCTCTCACACCAATATTTGCGTCTAGAGCCTTTGCATTGAGGGCTATCTGAAAACGGCTGTGGCGCTGAAGTTGCCTGTGAATGTGGAGTTGGTAGCATGTGAAACCCGCATGTGGAGCATTCGTTTGTGTGGGATGCTCTACCAGGTTCATTTCAGTCCTAGGCACTCAAAGGGCACTAAGCATAGAGTGTGAAAACTGAGTTTCCTTGAGAGCTGCTTGGAAGCCTGATGGTGTGTGAAGTTAGTGAGCCAAATGGAGTTGTTCTCCCACAAGAACCACTCGGCTGATCCTTCTTCAATATGCCCTTCACCAACATGCAGTGTTTCCTTGATTGAATTAGCTCTCACACCAATATTTGCGTCTAGAGCCTTTGCATTGAGGGCTATCTGAAAACGGCTGTGGCGCTGAAGTTGCCTGTGAATGTGGAGTTGGTGGCATGTGAAACCCGCATGTGGAGCATTCGTTTGTGTGGGATGCTCTACCAGGTTCATTTCAGTCCTAGGCACTCAAAGGGCACTAAGCATAGAGTGTGAAAACTGAGTTTCCTTGAGAGCTGCTTGGAAGCCTGATGGTGTGTGAAGTTAGTGAGCCAAATGGAGTTGTTCTCCCACAAGAACCACTCGGCTGATCCTTCTTCAATATGCCCTTCACCAACATGCAGTGTTTCCTTGATTGAATTAGCTCTCACACCAATATTTGCGTCTAGAGCCTTTGCATTGAGGGCTATCTGAAAACGGCTGTGGCGCTGAAGTTGCCTGTGAATGTGGAGTTGGTGGCATGTGAAACCCGCATGTGGAGCATTCGTTTGTGTGGGATGCTGACCAAGCTTCATTTCAGTCCTAGGCACTCAAAGGGCACTAAGCATAGAGTGTGAAAACTGAGTTTCCTTGAGAGTTGCTTGGAAGCCTGATGGTGTGTGAAGTTAGTGAGCCAAATGGAGTTGTTCTCCCACAAGAACCACTCGGCTGATCCTTCTTGAATATGCCCTTCACCAACATGCAGTGTTTCCTTGATTGAATTAGCTCTCACACCAATATTTGCGTCTAGAGCCTTTGCATTGAGGGCTATCTGAAAACGGCTGTGGCGCTGAAGTTGCCTGTGAATGTGGAGTTGGTGGCATGTGAAACCCGCATGTGGAGCATTCGTTTCTGTGGGATGCTCTCCCAGATTCATTTCAATCCTAGGCACTCAAAGGGCACTAAGCATAGAGTGTGAAAACTGAGTTTCCTTGAGAGCTGCTTGGAAGCCTGATGGTGTGTGAAGTTAGTGAGCCAAATGGAGTTGTTCTCCCACAAGAACCACTCGGCTGATCCTTCTTCAATATGCCCTTCACCAACATGCAGTGTTTCCTTGATTGAATTAGCTCTCACACCAATATTTGCGTCTAGAGCCTTTGCAGTGAGGGCTATCTGAAAACGGCTGTGGCGCTGAAGTTGCCTGTGAATGTGGAGTTGGTGGCATGTGAAACCCGCATGTGCAGCATTCGTTTATGTGGGATGCTCTCCAAGCTTAATTTCAGTCCTAGGCACTCATAGGGCACTAAGCATAGAGTGTGAAAACTGAGTTTCCTTGAGAGCTGCTTGGAAGCCTGATGGTGTGTGAAGTTAGTGAGCCAAATGGAGTTGTTCTCCCACAAGAACCACTCGGCTGATCCTTCTTCAATATGCCCTTCACCAACATGCAGTGTTTCCTTGATTGAATTAGCTCTCACACCAATATTTGCGTCTAGAGCCTTTGCAGTGAGGGCTATCTGAAAACGGCTGTGGCGCTGAAGTTGCCTGTGAATGTGGAGTTGGTGGCATGTGAAACCCGCATGTGGAGCATTCGTTTGTGTGGGATGCTCTACCAGGTTCATTTCAGTCCTAGGCACTCAAAGGTCACTAAGCATAGAGTGTGAAAACTGAGTTTCCTTGAGAGCTGCTTGGAAGCCTGATGGTGTGTGAAGTTAGTGAGCCAAATGGAGTTGTTCTCCCACAAGAACCACTCGGCTGATCCTTCTTCAATATGCCCTTCACCAACATGCAGTGTTTCCTTGATTGAATTAGCTCTCACACCAATATTTGCGTCTAGAGCCTTTGCATTGAGGGCTATCTGAAAACGGCTGTGGCGCTGAAGTTGCCTGTGAATGTGGAGTTGGTGGCATGTGAAACCCGCATGTGGAGCATTCGTTTGTGTGGGATGCTGACCAAGCTTCATTTCAGTCCTAGGCACTCAAAGGGCACTAAGCATAGAGTGTGAAAACTGAGTTTCCTTGAGAGTTGCTTGGAAGCCTGATGGTGTGTGAAGTTAGTGAGCCAAATGGAGTTGTTCTCCCACAAGAACCACTCGGCTGATCCTTCTTCAATATGCCCTTCACCAACATGCATTGTTTCCTTGATTGAATTAGCTCTCACACCAATATTTGCGTCTAGAGCCTTTGCATTGAGGGCTATCTGAAAACGGCTGTGGCGCTAAAGTTGCCTGTGAATGTGGAGTTGGTGGCATGTGAAACCCGCATGTGGAGCATTCGTTTCTGTGGGATGCTCTCCCAGATTCATTTCAATCCTAGGCACTCAAAGGGCACTAAGCATAGAGTGTGAAAACTGAGTTTCCTTGAGAGCTGCTTGGAAGCCTGATGGTGTGTGAAGTTAGTGAGCCAAATGGAGTTGTTCTCCCACAAGAACCTCTAACCTGATCCTTCTTCAATATGCCCTTCACCAACATGCAGTGTTTCCTTGATTGAATTAGCTCTCACACCAATATTTGCGTCTAGAGCCTTTGCATTGAGGGCTATCTGAAAATGGTTGTGGCGCTAAAGTTGCCTGTGAATGTGGAGTTGGTGGCATGTGAAACCCGCATGTGGAGCATTCGTTTGTGTGGGATGCTGACCAAGCTTCATTTCAGTCCTAGGCACACAAAAGGCACTAAGCATAGAGTGTGAAAACTGAGTTTCCTTGAGAGCTGCTTGGAAGCCTGATGGTGTGTGAAGTTAGTGAGCCAAATGGAGTTGTTCTCCCACAAGAACCACTCGGCTGATCCTTCTTCAATATGCCCTTCACCAACATGCAGTGTTTCCTTGATTGAATTAGCTCTCACACCAATATTTGCGTCTAGAGCCTTTGCATTGAGGGCTATCTGAAAACGGCTGTGGCGCTGAAGTTGCCTGTGAATGTGGAGTTGGTGGCATGTGAAACCCGCATGTGGAGCATTCGTTTGTGTGGGATGCTCTACCAGGTTCATTTCAGTCCTAGGCACTCAAAGGGCACTAAGCATAGAGTGTGAAACCTGAGTTTCCTTGAGAGCTGCTTGGAAGCCTGATGGTGTGTGAAGTTAGTGAGCCAAATGGAGTTGTTCTCCCACAAGAATCACTCGGCTGATCCTTCTTCAATATGCCCTTCACCAACATGCAGTGTTTCCTTGATTGAATTAGCTCTCACACCAATATTTGCCTCTAGAGCCTTTGCATTGAGGGCTATCTGAAAACGGCTGTGGCGCTGAAGTTGCCTGTGAATGTGGAGTTGGTGGCATGTGAAACCCGCATGTGGAGCATTCGTTTGTGTGGGATGCTGACCAAGCTTCATTTCAGTCCTAGGCACTCATAGGGCACTAAGCATAGAGTGTGAAAACTGAGTTTCCTTGAGAGCTGCTTGGAAGCCTGATGGTGTGTGAAGTTAGTGAGCCAAATGGAGTTGTTCTCCCACAAGAACCACTCGGCTGATCCTTCTTCAATATGCCCTTCACCAACATGCAGTGTTTCCTTGATTGAATTAGCTCTCACACCAATATTTGCGTCTAGAGCCTTTGCATTGAGGGCTATCTGAAAACGGCTGTGGCGCTGAAGTTGCCTGTGAATGTGGAGTTGGTGGCATGTGAAACCCGCATGTGGAGCATTCGTTTGTGTGGGATGCTCTACCAGGTTCATTTCAGTCCTAGACACTCAAAGGGCACTAAGCATAGAGTGTGAAAACTGAGTTTCCTTGAGAGTTGCTTGGAAGCCTGATGGTGTGTGAAGTTAGTGAGCCAAATGGAGTTGTTCTCCCACAAGAACCACTCGGCTGATCCTTCTTCAATATGCCCTTCACCAACATGCAGTGTTTCCTTGATTGAATTAGCTCTCACACCAATATTTGCGTCTAGAGCCTTTGCATTGAGGGCTATCTGAAAACGGCTGTGGCGCTGAAGTTGCCTATGAATGTGGAGTTGGTCTCATGTGAAACCCACATGTGGAGCATTCGTTTGTGTGGGATGCTGACCAAGCTTCATTTCAGTCCTAGGCACACAAAAGGCACTAAGCATAGAGTTTGAAAACTGAGTTTCCTTGAGAGCTGCTTGGAAGCCTGATGGTGTGTGAAGTTAGTGAGCCAAATGGAGTTGTTCTCCCACAAAAACCACTCGGCTGATCCTTCTTCAATATGCCCTTCACCAACATGCAGTGTTTCCTTGATTGAATTAGTTCTCACACCAATATTTGCGTCTAGAGCCTTTGCATTGAGGGCTATCTGAAAATGGCTGTGGCGCTAAAGTTGCCTGTGAATGTGGAGTTGGTGGCATGTGAAACCCGCATGTGGAGCATTCGTTTGTGTGGGATGCTCTCCCAGATTCATTTCAATCCTAGGCACTCAAAGGGCACTAAGCATAGAGTGTGAAAACTGAGTTTCCTTGAGAGCTGCTTGGAAGCCTGATGGTGTGTGAAGTTAGTGAGCCAAATGGAGTTGTTCTCCCACAAGAACCACTCGGCTGATCCTTCTTCAATATGCCCTTCACCAGCATGCAGTGTTTCCTTGATTGAATTAGCTCTCACACCAATATTTGCGTCTAGAGCCTTTGCATTGAGGGCTATCTGAAAACGGCTGTGGCGCTGAAGTTGCCTGTGAATGTGGAGTTGGTGGCATGTGAAACCCGCATGTGGAGCATTCGTTTGTGTGGGATGCTGACCAAGCTTCATTTCAGTCCTAGGCACACAAAGGGCACTAAGCATAGAGTGTGAAACCTGAGTTTCCTTGAGAGCTGCTTGGAAGCCTGATGGTGTGTGAAGTTAGTGAGCCAAATGGAGTTGTTCTCCCACAAGAACCACTCGGCTGATCCTTCTTCAATATGCCCTTCACCAACATGAAGTGTTTCCTTGATTGAATTAGTTCTCACACCAATATTTGCGTCTAGAGCCTTTGCATTGAGGGCTATCTGAAAATGGCTGTGGCGCTGAAGTTGCCTGTGAATGTGGAGTTGGTGGCATGTGAAACCCGCATGTGGAGCATTCGTTTGTGTGGGATGCTCTACCAGGTTCATTTCAGTCCTAGGCACTCAAAGGTCACTAAGCATAGAGTGTGAAAACTGAGTTTCCTTGAGAGCTGCTTGGAAGCCTGATGGTGTGTGAAGTTAGTGAGCCAAATGGAGTTGTTCTCCCACAAGAACCACTCGGCTGATCCTTCTTCAATATGCCCTTCACCAACATGCAGTGTTTCCTTGATTGAATTAGCTCTCACACCAATATTTGCGTCTAGAGCCTTTGCATTGAGGGCTATCTGAAAACGGCTGTGGCGCTGAAGTTGCCTGTGAATGTGGAGTTGGTGGCATGTGAAACCCGCATGTGGAGCATTCGTTTGTGTGGGATGCTGACCAAGCTTCATTTCAGTCCTAGGCACTCAAAGGGCACTAAGCATAGAGTGTGAAACCTGAGTTTCCTTGAAAGCTGCTTGGAAGCCTGATGGTGTGTGAAGTTAGTGAGCCAAATGGAGTTGTTCTCCCACAAGAACCACTCGGCTGATCCTTCTTCAATATGCCCTTCACCAACATGCAGTATTTCCTTGATTGAATTAGCTCTCACACCAATATTTGCGTCTAGAGCCTTTGCATTGAGGGCTATCTGAAAACGGCTGTGGCGCTGAAGTTGCCTGTGAATGTGGAGTTGGTGGCATGTGAAACCCGCATGTGGAGCAGTCGTTTGTGTGGGATGTTCTACCAGGTTCATTCCTAGATAATGCACTCAAAGGGCACTAAGCATAGAGTTTGAAAACTGAGTTTCCTTGAGAGCTGCTTGGAAGCCTGATGGTGTGTGAAGTTAGTGAGCCAAATGGAGTTGTTCTCCCACAAGAACCACTCGGCTGATCCTTCTTCAATATGCCCTTCACCAACATGCAGTGTTTCCTTGATTGAATTAGCTCTCACACCAATATTTGCGTCTAGAGCCTTTGCATTGAGGGCTATCTGAAAACGGCTGTGGCGGTGAAGTTGCCTGTGAATGTGGAGTTGGTGGCATGTGAAACCCGCATGTGGAGCATTCATTTGTTTGGGATGCTCACCAAGCTTCCTTTCAGTCCTAGGCACACAAAGGGCACTAAGCATAGAGTGTGAAACCTGAGTTTCCTTGAGAGCTGCTTGGAAGCCTGATGGTGTGTGAAGTTAGTGAGCCAAATGGAGTTGTTCTCCACAAGAACCACTCGGCTGATCCTTCTTCAATATGCCCTTCACCAACATGAAGTGTTCCTTTGATTGAATTAGCTCTCACACCAATATTTGCGTCTAGAGCCTTTGCATTGAGGGCTATCTGAAAACGGCTGTGGCGCTGAAGTTGCCTGTGAATGTGGAGTTGGTGGCATGTGAAACCCGCATGTGGAGCATTCGTTTGTGTGGGATGCTCTACCAGGTTCATTTCAGTCCTAGGCACTCAAAGGGCACTAAGCATAGAGTGTGAAAACTGAGTTTCCTTGAGAGCTGCTTGGAAGCCTGATGGTGTGTGAAGTTAGTGAGCCAAATGGAGTTGTTCTCCCACAAGAACCACTCGGCTGATCCTTCTTCAATATGCCCTTCACCAACATGCAGTGTTTCCTTGATTGAATTAGCTCTCACACCAATATTTGCGTCTAGAGCCTTTGCATTGAGGGCTATCTGAAAACGGCTGTGGCGCTGAAGTTGCCTGTGAATGTGGAGTTGGTGGCATGTGAAACCCGCATGTGGAGCATTCGTTTGTGTGGGATGCTCTACCAGGTTCATTTCAGTCCTAGACACTCAAAGGGCACTAAGCATAGAGTGTGAAAACTGAGTTTCCTTGAGAGTTGCTTGGAAGCCTGATGGTGTGTGAAGTTAGTGAGCCAAATGGAGTTGTTCTCCCACAAGAACCACTCGGCTGATCCTTCTTCAATATGCCCTTCACCAACATGCAGTGTTTCCTTGATTGAATTAGCTCTCACACCAATATTTGCGTCTAGAGCCTTTGCATTGAGGGCTATCTGAAAACGGCTGTGGCGCTGAAGTTGCCTATGAATGTGGAGTTGGTCTCATGTGAAACCCGCATGTGGAGCATTCGTTTGTGTGGGATGCTGACCAAGCTTCATTTCAGTCCTAGGCACACAAAAGGCACTAAGCATAGAGTTTGAAAACTGAGTTTCCTTGAGAGCTGCTTGGAAGCCTGATGGTGTGTGAAGTTAGTGAGCCAAATGGAGTTGTTCTCCCACAAAAACCACTCGGCTGATCCTTCTTCAATATGCCCTTCACCAACATGCAGTGTTTCCTTGATTGAATTAGTTCTCACACCAATATTTGCGTCTAGAGCCTTTGCATTGAGGGCTATCTGAAAATGGCTGTGGCGCTAAAGTTGCCTGTGAATGTGGAGTTGGTGGCATGTGAAACCCGCATGTGGAGCATTCGTTTGTGTGGGATGCTCTCCCAGATTCATTTCAATCCTAGGCACTCAAAGGGCACTAAGCATAGAGTGTGAAAACTGAGTTTCCTTGAGAGCTGCTTGGAAGCCTGATGGTGTGTGAAGTTAGTGAGCCAAATGGAGTTGTTCTCCCACAAGAACCACTCGGCTGATCCTTCTTCAATATGCCCTTCACCAGCATGCAGTGTTTCCTTGATTGAATTAGCTCTCACACCAATATTTGCGTCTAGAGCCTTTGCATTGAGGGCTATCTGAAAACGGCTGTGGCGCTGAAGTTGCCTGTGAATGTGGAGTTGGTGGCATGTGAAACCCGCATGTGGAGCATTCGTTTGTGTGGGATGCTGACCAAGCTTCATTTCAGTCCTAGGCACACAAAGGGCACTAAGCATAGAGTGTGAAAGCTGAGTTTCCTTGAGAGCTGCTTGGAAGCCTGATGGTGTGTGAAGTTAGTGAGCCAAATGGAGTTGTTCTCCCACAAGAACCACTCGGCTGATCCTTCTTCAATATGCCCTTCACCAACATGAAGTGTTTCCTTGATTGAATTAGTTCTCACACCAATATTTGCGTCTAGAGCCTTTGCATTGAGGGCTATCTGAAAATGGCTGTGGCGCTGAAGTTGCCTGTGAATGTGGAGTTGGTGGCATGTGAAACCCGCATGTGGAGCATTCGTTTGTGTGGGATGCTCTACCAGGTTCATTTCAGTCCTAGGCACTCAAAGGTCACTAAGCATAGAGTGTGAAAACTGAGTTTCCTTGAGAGCTGCTTGGAAGCCTGATGGTGTGTGAAGTTAGTGAGCCAAATGGAGTTGTTCTTCCACAAGAACCACTCCCCTGATCCTTCTTCAATATGCCCTTCACCAACATGCAGTGTTTCCTTGATTGAATTAGCTCTCACACCAATATTTGCGTCTAGAGCCTTTGCATTGAGGGCTATCTGAAAACGGCTGTGGCGCTGAAGTTGCCTGTCAATGTGGAGTTGGTGGCATGTGAAACCCGCATGTGGAGCATTCGTTTGTGTGGGATGCTGACCAAGCTTCATTTCAGTCCTAGGCACTCAAAGGGCACTAAGCATAGAGTGTGAAACCTGAGTTTCCTTGAAAGCTGCTTGGAAGCCTGATGGTGTGTGAAGTTAGTGAGCCAAATGGAGTTGTTCTCCCACAAGAACCACTCGGCTGATCCTTCTTCAATATGCCCTTCACCAACATGCAGTATTTCCTTGATTGAATTAGCTCTCACACCAATATTTGCGTCTAGAGCCTTTGCATTGAGGGCTATCTGAAAACGGCTGTGGCGCTGAAGTTGCCTGTGAATGTGGAGTTGGTGGCATGTGAAACCCGCATGTGGAGCAGTCGTTTGTGTGGGATGTTCTACCAGGTTCATTCCTAGATAATGCACTCAAAGGGCACTAAGCATAGAGTTTGAAAACTGAGTTTCCTTGAGAGCTGCTTGGAAGCCTGATGGTGTGTGAAGTTAGTGAGCCAAATGGAGTTGTTCTCCCACAAGAACCACTCGGCTGATCCTTCTTCAATATGCCCTTCACCAACATGCAGTGTTTCCTTGATTGAATTAGCTCTCACACCAATATTTGCGTCTAGAGCCTTTGCATTGAGGGCTATCTGAAAACGGCTGTGGCGCTGAAGTTGCCTGTGAATGTGGAGTTGGTGGCATGTGAAACCCGCATGTGGAGCATTCATTTGTTTGGGATGCTCACCAAGCTTCCTTTCAGTCCTAGGCACACAAAGGGCACTAAGCATAGAGTGTGAAACCTGAGTTTCCTTGAGAGCTGCTTGGAAGCCTGATGGTGTGTGAAGTTAGTGAGCCAAATGGAGTTGTTCTCCCACAAGAACCACTCGGCTGATCCTTCTTCAATATGCCCTTCACCAACATGAAGTGTTCCTTTGATTGAATTAGCTCTCACACCAATATTTGCGTCTAGAGCCTTTGCATTGAGGGCTATCTGAAAACGGCTGTGGCGCTGAAGTTGCCTGTGAATGTGGAGTTGGTGGCATGTGAAACCCGCATGTGGAGCATTCGTTTGTGTGGGATGCTCTACCAGGTTCATTTCAGTCCTAGGCACTCAAAGGGCACTAAGCATAGAGTGTGAAAACTGAGTTTCCTTGAGAGCTGCTTGGAAGCCTGATGGTGTGTGAAGTTAGTGAGCCAAATGGAGTTGTTCTCCCACAAGAACCACTCGGCTGATCCTTCTTCAATATGCCCTTCACCAACATGCAGTGTTTCCTTGATTGAATTAGCTCTCACACCAATATTTGCGTCTAGAGCCTTTGCATTGAGGGCTATCTGAAAACGGCTGTGGCGCTGAAGTTGCCTGTGAATGTGGAGTTGGTGGCATGTGAAACCCGCATGTGGAGCATTCGTTTGTGTGGGATGCTGACCAAGCTTCATTTCAGTCCTAGGCACACAAAGGGCACTAAGCATAGAGTGTGAAAACTGAGTTTCCTTGAGAGCTGCTTGGAAGCCTGATGGTGTGTGAAGTTAGTGAGTCAAATGGAGTTGTTCTCCCACAAGAACCACTCGGCTGATCCTTCTTCAATATGCCCTTCACCAACATGCAGTGTTTCCTTGATTGAATTAGCTCTCACACCAATATTTGCGTCTAGAGCCTTTGCATTGAGGGCTATCTGAAAACGGCTGTGGCGCTGAAGTTGCCTGTGAATGTGGAGTTGGTGGCATGTGAAACCCGCATGTGGAGCATTCGTTTGTGTGGGATGCTCACCAAGCTTCATTTCAGTCCTAGGAGCACAAAGGGCACTAAGCATAGAGTGTGAAACCTGAGTTTCCTTGAGAGCTGCTTGGAAGCCTGATGGTGTGTGAAGTTAGTGAGCCAAATGGAGTTGTTCTCCCACAAGAACCACTCGGCTGATCCTTCTTCAATATGCCCTTCACCAACATGCAGTGTTTCCTTGATTGAATTAGCTCTCACACCAATATTTGCGTCTAGAGCCTTTGCATTGAGGGCTATCTGAAAACGGCTGTGGCGCTGAAGTTGCCTGTGAATGTGGAGTTGGTGGCATGTGAAACCCGCATGTGGAGCATTCGTTTTTGTGGGATGTTCTACCAGGTTCATTCCTAGATAATGCACTCAAAGGGCACTAAGCATAGAGTTTGAAAACTGAGTTTCCTTGAGAGCTGCTTGGAAGCCTGATGGTGTGTGAAGTTAGTGAGCCAAATGGAGTTGTTCTCCCACAAGAACCACTCGGCTGATCCTTCTTCAATATGCCCTTCACCAACATGCAGTGTTTCCTTGATTGAATTAGCTCTCACACCAATATTTGCGTCTAGAGCCTTTGCATTGAGGGCTATCTGAAAACGGCTGTGGCGCTGAAGTTGCCTGTGAATGTGGAGTTGGTGGCATGTGAAACCCGCATGTGGAGCATTCGTTTATGTGGGATGCTCTCCAAGCTTCATTTCAGTCCTAGGCACACAAAGAGCACTAAGCATAGAGTGTGAAAACTGAGTTTCCTTGAGAGCTGCTTGGAAGCCTGATGGTGTGTGAAGTTAGTGAGTCAAATGGTGTTGTTCTCCCACAAGAACCACTTGGCTGATCCTTCTTCAATATGCCCTTCACCAACATGCAGTGTTTCCTTGATTGAATTAGCTCTCACACCAATATTTGCGTCTAGAGCCTTTGCATTGAGGGCTATCTGAAAACGGCTGTGGCGCTAAAGTTGCCTGTGAATGTGGAGTTGGTGGCATGTGAAACCCGTATGTGCAGCATTCGTTTATGTGGGATGCTCTCCAAGCTTCATTTCAGTCCTAGGCACTCATAGGGCACTAAGCATAGAGTGTGAAAACTGAGTTTCCTTGAGAGCTGCTTGGAAGCCTGATGGTGTGTGAAGTTAGTGAGCCAAATGGAGTTGTTCTCCCACAAGAACCACTCGGCTGATCCTTCTTCAATATGCCCTTCACCAACATGCAGTGTTTCCTTGATTGAATTAGCTCTCACACCAATATTTGCGTCTAGAGCCTTTGCATTGAGGGCTATCTGAAAACGGCTGTGGCGCTGAAGTTGCCTGTGAATGTGGAGTTGGTGGCATGTGAAACCCGCATGTGGAGCATTCGTTTATGTGGGATGCTCTCCAAGCTTCATTTCAGTCCTAGGCACTCAAAGGGCACTAAGCATAGAGTGTGAAAACTGAGTTTCCTTGAGAGCTGCTTGGAAGCCTGATGGTGTGTGAAGTTAGTGAGCCAAATGGAGTTGTTCTCCCACAAGAACCACTCGGCTGATCCTTCTTCAATATGCCCTTCACCAACATGAAGTGTTGCTTTGATTGAATTAGCTCTCACACCAATATTTGCGTCTAGAGCCTTTGCATTGAGGGCTATCTGAAAACGGCTGTGGCGCTGAAGTTGCCTGTGAATGTGGAGTTGGTGGCATGTAAAACCCGCATGTGGAGCATTCGTTTGTGTGGGATGCTCTACCAGGTTCATTTCAGTCCAAAGGAACTCAAAGGGCACTAAGCATAGAGTGTGAAAACTGAGTTTCCTTGAGAGCTGCTTGGAAGCCTGATGGTGTGTGAAGTTAGTGAGCCAAATGGAGTTGTTCTCCCACAAGAACCACTCGGCTGATCCTTCTTCAATATGCCCTTCACCAACATGCAGTGTTCCTTTGATTGAATTAGCTCTCACACCAATATTTGCGTCTAGAGCCTTTGCATTGAGGGCTATCTGAAAACGGCTGTGGCGCTGAAGTTGCCTGTGAATGTGGAGTTGGTGGCATGTGAAACCCGCATGTGGAGCATTCGTTTGTGTGGGATGCTCTACCAGGTTCATTTCAGTCCTAGGCACTCAAAGGGCACTAAGCATAGAGTGTGAAAACTGAGTTTCCTTGAGAGCTGCTTGGAAGCCTGATGGTGTGTGAAGTTAGTGAGCCAAATGGAGTTGTTCTCCCACAAGAACCACTCGGCTGATCCTTCTTCAATATGCCCTTCACCAACATGCAGTGTTTCCTTGATTGAATTAGCTCTCACACCAATATTTGCGTCTAGAGCCTTTGCATTGAGGGCTATCTGAAAACGGCTGTGGCGCTGAAGTTGCCTGTGAATGTGGAGTTGGTGGCATGTGAAACCCGCATGTGGAGCATTCATTTGTTTGGGATGCTCACCAAGCTTCATTTCAGTACTAGGCACACAAAGGGCACTAAGCATAGAGTGTGAAACCTGAGTTTCCTTGAGAGCTGCTTGGAAGCCTGATGGTGTGTGAAGTTATTGAGCCAAATGGAGTTGTTGTCCCACAAGAACCACTCGGCTGATCCTTCTTCAATATGCCCTTCACCAACATGCAGTGTTTCCTTGATTGAATTAGCTCTCACACCAATATTTGCGTCTAGAGCCTTTGCATTGAGGGCTATCTGAAAACGGCTGTGGCGCTGAAGTTGCCTGTGAATGTGGAGTTGGTGGCATGTGAAACCCGCATGTGGAGCATTCGTTTTTGTGGGAATCTGACCAAGCTTCATTTCAGTCCTAGGCACTCAAAGGGCACTAAGCATAGAGTGTGAAACCTGAGTTTCCTTGAGAGCTGCTTGGAAGCCTGATGGTGTGTGAAGTTAGTGAGCCAAATGGAGTTGTTCTCCCACAAGAACCACTCGGCTGATCCTTCTTCAATATGCCCTTCACCAACATGCAGTGTTTCCTTGATTGAATTAGCTCTCACACCAATATTTGCGTCTAGAGCCTTTGCATTGAGGGCTATCTGAAAACGGCTGTGGCGCTGAAGTTGCCTGTGAATGTGGAGTTGGTGGCATGTGAAACCCGCATGTGGAGCATTCGTTTGTGTGGGATGCTGACCAAGCTTCATTTCAGTCCTAGGCACACAAAGGGCACTAAGCATAGAGTGTGAAAGCTGAGTTTCCTTGAGAGCTGCTTGGAAGCCTGATGGTGTGTGAAGTTAGTGAGCCAAATGGAGTTGTTCTCCCACAAGAACCACTCGGCTGATCCTTCTTCAATATGCCCTTCACCAACATGAAGTGTTGCTTTGATTGAATTAGCTCTCACACCAATATTTGCGTCTAGAGCCTTTGCATTGAGGGCTATCTGAAAACGGCTGTGGCGCTGAAGTTGCCTGTGAATGTGGAGTTGGTGGCATGTGAAACCCGCATGTGGAGCATTCGTTTGTGTGGGATGCTCTACCAGGTTCATTTCAGTCCTAGGCACTCAAAGGGCACTAAGCATAGAGTGTGAAAACTGAGTTTCCTTGAGAGCTGCTTGGAAGCCTGATGGTGTGTGAAGTTAGTGAGCCAAATGGAGTTGTTCTCCCACAAGAACCACTCGGCTGATCCTTCTTCAATATGCCCTTCAGCAACATGCAGTGTTTCCTTGATTGAATTAGCTCTCACACCAATATTTGCGTCTAGAGCCTTTGCATTGAGGGCTATCTGAAAACGGCTGTGGCGCTGAAGTTGCCTGTGAATGTGGAGTTGGTGGCATGTGAAACCCGCATGTGGAGCATTCGTTTGTGTGGGATGCTGACCAAGCTTCATTTCAGTCCTAGGCACACAAAAGGCACTAAGCTTAGAGTGTGAAAACTGAGTTTCCTGAGAGCTGCTTGGAAGCCTGATGGTGTGTGAAGTTAGTGAGCCAAATGGAGTTGTTCTCCCACAAGAACCACTCGGCTGATCCTTCTTCAATATGCCCTTCAGCAGCATGCATTGTTTCCTTGATTGAATTAGCTCTCACACCAATATTTGCGTCTAGAGCCTTTGCATTGAGGGCTATCTGAAAACGGCTGTGGCGCTGAAGTTGCCTGTGAATGTGGAGTTGGTGGCATGTGAAACCCGCATGTGGAGCATTCGTTTGTGTGGGAATCTGACCAAGCTTCATTTCAGTCCTAGGCACTCAAAGGGCACTAAGCATAGAGTGTGAAACCTGAGTTTCCTTGAGAGCTGCTTGGAAGCCTGATGGTGTGTGAAGTTAGTGAGCCAAATGGAGTTGTTCTCCCACAAGAACCACTCGGCTGATCCTTCTTCAATATGCCCTTCAGCAACATGCAGTGTTTCCTTGATTGAATTAGCTCTCACACCCAATATTGCGTCTAGAGCCTTTGCATTGAGGGCTATCTGAAAACGGCTGTGGCGCTGAAGTTGCCTGTGAATGTGGAGTTGGTGGCATGTGAAACCCGCATGTGGAGCATTCGTTTGTGTGGGATGCTGACCAAGCTTCATTTCAGTCCTAGGCACACAAAAGGCACTAAGCTTAGAGTGTGAAAACTGAGTTTCCTTGAGAGCTGCTTGGAAGCCTGATGGTGTGTGAAGTTAGTGAGCCAAATGGAGTTGTTCTCCCACAAGAACCACTCGGCTGATCCTTCTTCAATATGCCCTTCAGCAGCATGCAGTGTTTCCTTGATTGAATTAGCTCTCACACCAATATTTGCGTCTAGAGCCTTTGCATTGAGGGCTATCTGAAAACGGCTGTGGCGCTGAAGTTGCCTGTGAATGTGGAGTTGGTGGCATGTGAAACCTGCATGTGCAGCATTCGTTTATGTGGGATGCTCTCCAAGCTTCATTTCAGTCCTAGGCACTCATAGGGCACTAAGCATAGAGTGTGAAAACTGAGTTTCCTTGAGAGCTGCTTGGAAGCCTGATGGTGTGTGAAGTTAGTGAGCCAAATGGAGTTGTTCTCCCACAAGAACCACTCGGCTGATCCTTCTTCAATATGCCCTTCACCAACATGCAGTGTTTCCTTGATTGAATTAGCTCTCACACCAATATTTGCGTCTAGAGCCTTTGCATTGAGGGCTATCTGAAAACGGCTGTGGCGCTGAAGTTGCCTGTGAATGTGGAGTTGGTGGCATGTGAAACCCGCATGTGGAGCATTCATTTGTTTGGATGCTCACCAAGCTTCATTTCAGTACTAGGCACACAAAGGGCACTAAGCATAGAGTGTGAAACCTGAGTTTCCTTGAGAGCTGCTTGGAAGCCTGATGGTGTGTGAAGTTAGTGAGCCAAATGGAGTTGTTCTCCCACAAGAACCACTCGGCTGATCCTTCTTCAATATGCCCTTCACCAACATGCAGTGTTTCCTTGATTGAATTAGCTCTCACACCAATATTTGCGTCTAGAGCCTTTGCATTGAGGGCTATCTGAAAACGGCTGTGGCACTGAAGTTGCCTGTGAATGTGGAGTTGGTGGCATGTGAAACCCGCATGTGGAGCATTCGTTTGTGTGGGATGCTGACCAAGCTTCATTTCAGTCCTAGGCACTCAAAGGGCACTAAGCATAGAGTGTGAAACCTGAGTTTCCTTGAGAGCTGCTTGGAAGCCTGATGGTGTGTGAAGTTAGTGAGTCAAATGGAGTTGTTCTCCACAAGAAACCACTCGGCTGATCCTTCTTCAATATGCCCTTCACCAACATGCAGTGTTTCCTTGATTGAATTAGCTCTCACACCAATATTTGCGTCTAGAGCCTTTGCATTGAGGGCTATCTGAAAACGGCTGTGGCGCTGAAGTTGCCTGTGAATGTGGAGTTGGTGGCATGTGAAACCCGCATGTGGAGCATTCGTTTGTGTGGGATGCTGACCAAGCTTCATTTCAGTCCTAGGCACACAAAGGGCACTAAGCATAGAGTGTGAAACCTGAGTTTCCTTGAGAGCTGCTTGGAAGCCTGATGGTGTGTGAAGTTAGTGAGCCAAATGGAGTTGTTCTCCCACAAGAACCACTCGGCTGATCCTTCTTCAATATGCCCTTCACCAACATGCAGTGTTTCCTTGATTGAATTAGCTCTCACACCAATATTTGCGTCTAGAGCCTTTGCATTGAGGGCTATCTGAAAACCGGCTGTGGCGCTGAAGTTGCCTGTGAATGTGGAGTTGGTGGCATGTGAAACCCGCATGTGAGCATTCGTTTGTGTCGGATGCTCTACCAGGTTCATTTCAGTCCTAGGCACTCAAAGGTCACTAAGCATAGAGTGTGAAACCTGAGTTTCCTTGAGAGCTGCTTGGAAGCCTGATGGTGTGTGAAGTTAGTGAGCCAAATGGAGTTGTTCTCCCACAAGAACCACTCGGCTGATCCTTCTTCAATATGGCCCTTCACCAACATGCAGTGTTTCCTTGATTGAATTAGCTCTCACACCAATATTTGCGTCTAGAGCCTTTGCATTGAGGGCTATCTGAAAACGGCTGTGGCGCTGAAGTTGCCTGTGAATGTGGAGTTGGTGGCATGTGAAACCGCATGTGGAGCATTCGTTTGTGTGGGATGCTGACCAAGCTTCATTTCACTCCTAGGCACTCAAAGGGCACTAAGCATAGAGTGTGAAACGTGAGTTTCCTTGAAAGCTGCTTGGAAGCCTGATGGTGTGTGAAGTTAGTGAGCCAAATGGAGTTGTTCTCCCACAAGAACCACTCGGCTGATCCTTCTTCAATATGCCCTTCACCAACATGCAGTGTTTCCTTGATTGAATTAGCTCTCACACCAATATTTGCGTCTAGAGCCTTTGCATTGAGGGCTATCTGAAAACGGCTGTGGCGCTGAAGTTGCCTGTGAATGTGGAGTTGGTGGCATGTGAAACCCGCATGTGGAGCATTCGTTTGTGTGGGATGTTCTACCAGGTTCATTCCTAGATAATGCACTCAAAGGGCACTAAGCATAGAGTGTGAAACTGAGTTTCCTTGAGAGCTGCTTGGAAGCCTGATGGTGTGTGAAGTTAGTGAGCCAAATGGAGTTGTTCTCCCACAAGAACCACTCGGCTGATCCTTCTTCAATATGCCCTTCACCAACATGCAGTGTTTCCTTGATTGAATTAGCTCTCACACCAATATTTGCGTCTAGAGCCTTTGCATTGAGGGCTATCTGAAAACGCCTGTGGCGCTGAAGTTGCCTGTGAATGTGGAGTTGGTGGCATGTGAAACCCGCATGTGGAGCATTCGTTTGTGTGGGATGCTGACCAAGCTTCATTTCAGTCCTAGGCACACAAAAGGCACTAAGCATAGAGTGTGAAAACTGAGTTTCCTTGAGAGCTGCTTGGAAGCCTGATGGTGTGTGAAGTTAGTGAGCCAAATGGAGTTGTTCTCCCACAATAACCACTCGGCTGATCCTTCTTCAATATGCCCTTTACCAACATGCAGTGTTTCCTGATTGAATTAGCTCTCACACCAATATTTGCGTCTAGAGCCTTTGCATTGAGGGCTATCTGAAAAACGGCTGTGGCGCTGAAGTTGCCTGTGAATGTGGAGTTGGTGGCATGTGAAACCCGCATGTGGAGCATTCGTTTGTGTGGGATGCTCTACCAGGTTCATTCCTAGATAATGCACTCAAAGGGCACTAAGCATAGAGTGTGAAAACTGAGTTTCCTTGAGAGCTGCTTGGAAGCCTGATGGTGTGTGAAGTTAGTGAGCCACATGGAGTTGTTCTCCACAAGAACCACTCGGCTGATCCTTCTTCAATATGCCCTTCACCAACATGCAGTGTTTCCTTGATTGAATTAGCTCTCACACCAATATTTGCGTCTAGAGCCTTTGCATTGAGGGCTATCTGAAAACGGCTGTGGCGCTGAAGTTGCCTGTGAATGTGGAGTTGGTGGCATGTGAAACCCGCATGTGGAGCATTCGTTTGTTTGGGATGCTCACCAAGCTTCCTTTCAGTCCTAGGCACACAAAGGGCACTAAGCATAGAGTGTGAAACCTGAGTTTCCTTGAGAGCTGCTTGGAAGCCTGATGGTGTGTGAAGTTAGTGAGCCAAATGGAGTTGTTCTCCCACAAGAACCACTCGGCTGATCCTTCTTCAATATGCCCTTCACCAACATGAAGTGTTCCTTTGATTGAATTAGCTCTCACACCATATTTGCGTCTAGAGCCTTTGCATTGAGGGCTATTTGAAAACGGCTGTGGCGCTGAAGTTGCCTGTGAATGTGGAGTTGGTGGCATGTGAAACCCGCATGTGGAGCATTCGTTTGTGTGGGATGCTCTACCAGGTTCATTTCAGTCCTAGGCACACAAAGGGCACTAAGCATAGAGTGTGAAAACTGAGTTTCCTTGAGAGCTGCTTGGAAGCCTGATGGTGTGTGAAGTTAGTGAGCCAAATGGAGTTGTTCTCCCACAAGAACCACTCCGGCTGATCCTTCTTCAATATGCCCTTCACCAACATGCAGTGTTTCCTTGATTGAATTAGCTCTCACACCAATATTTGCGTCTAGAGCCTTTGCATTGAGGGCTATCTGAAAACGGCTGTGGCGCTGAAGTTGCCTGTGAATGTGAGTTGGTGTCATGTGAAACCCGCATGTGGAGCATTCGTTTGTGTGGGATGCTGACCAAGCTTCATTTCAGTCCTAGGCACTCAAAGGGCACTAAGCATAGAGTGTGAAAACTGAGTTTCCTTGAGAGCTGCTTGGAAGCCTGATGGTGTGTGAAGTTAGTGAGCCAAATGGAGTTGTTCTCCCCACAAGAACCACTCGGCTGATCCTTCTTCAATATGCCCTTCACCAACATGCAGTGTTTCCTTGATTGAATTAGCTCTCACACCAATATTTGCGTCTAGAGCCTTTGCATTGAGGGCTATCTGAAAACGGCTGTGGCGCTGAAGTTGCCTGTGAATGTGGAGTTGGTGGCATGTGAAACCCGCATGTGGAGCATTCGTTTGTGTGGGATGCTGACCAAGCTTCATTTCAGTCCTAGGCACACAAAGGGCACTAAGCATAGAGTGTGAAACCTGAGTTTCCTTGAGAGCTGCTTGGAAGCCTGATGGTGTGTGACAGTTAGTGAGCCAAATGGAGTTGTTCTCCCACAAGAACCACTCGGCTGATCCTTCTTCAATATGCCCTTCACCAACATGCAGTGTTTCCTTGATTGAATTAGCTCTCACACCAATATTTGCGTCTAGAGCCTTTGCATTGAGGGCTATCTGAAAACGGCTGTGGCGCTGAAGTTGCCTGTGAATGTGGAGTTGGTGGCATTGAAACCCGCATGTGGAGCATTCGTTTGTGTGGGATGCTGACCAAGCTTCATTTCAGTCCTAGGCCACACAAAAGGCACTAAGCTTAGAGTGTGAAAACTGAGTTTCCTTGAGAGCTGCTTGGAAGCCTGATGGTGTGTGAAGTTAGTGAGCCAAATGGAGTTGTTCTCCCACAAGAACCACTCGGGCCTGATCCTTCTTCAATATGCCCTTCAGCAGCATGCATTGTTTCCTTGATTGAATTAGCTCTCACACCAATATTTGCGTCTAGAGCCTTTGCATTGAGGGTTATCTGAAAACGGCTGTGGCGCTGAAGTTGCCTGTGAATGTGGAGTTGGTGGCATGTGAAACCCGCATGTGGAGCATTCGTTTGTGTGGGATGCTGACCAAGCTTCATTTCAGTCCTAGGCACACAAAGGGCACTAAGCATAGAGTGTGAAACCTGAGTTTCCTTGAGAGCTGCTTGGAAGCCTGATGGTGTGTGAAGTTAGTGAGCCAAATGGAGTTGTTCTCCCACAAGAACCACTCGGCTGATCCTTCTTCAATATGCCCTTCACCAACATGCAGTGTTTCCTTGATTGAATTAGCTCTCACATCCAATATTTGCGTCTAGAGCCTTTGCATTGAGGGCTATCTGAAAACGGCTGTGGCGCTGAAGTTGCCTGTGAATGTGGAGTTGGTGGCATGTGAAACCCGCATGTGGAGCATTCGTTTGTGTCGGATGCTCTACCAGGTTCATTTCAGTCCTAGGCACTCAAAGGTCACTAAGCATAGAGTGTGAAACCTGAGTTTCCTTGAGAGCTGCTTGGAAGCCTGATGGTGTGTGAAGTTAGTGAGCCAAATGGAGTTGTTCTCCCACAAGAACCACTCGGCTGATCCTTCTTCAATATGCCCTTCACCAACATGCAGTGTTTCCTTGATTGAATTAGCTCTCACACCAATATTTGCGTCTAGAGCCTTTGCATTGAGGGCTATCTGAAAACGGCTGTGGCGCTGAAGTTGCCTGTGAATGTGGAGTTGGTGGCATGTGAAACCCGCATGTGGAGCATTCGTTTGTGTGGGATGCTCACCAAGCTTCATTTCAGTCCTAGGCACTCAAAGGGCACTAAGCATAGAGTGTGAAACGTGAGTTTCCTTGAAAGCTGCTTGGAAGCCTGATGGTGTGTGAAGTTAGTGAGCCAAATGGAGTTGTTCTCCCACAAGAACCACTCGGCTGATCCTTCTTCAATATGCCCTTCACCAACATGCAGTGTTTCCTTGATTGAATTAGCTCTCACACCAATATTTGCGTCTAGAGCCTTTGCATTGAGGGCTATCTGAAAACGGCTGTGGCGCTGTTGTTGCCTGTGAATGTGGAGTTGGTGGCATGTGAAACCCGCATGTGGAGCATTCGTTTGTGTGGGATGCTCTACCAGGTTCATTCCTAGATAATGCACTCAAAGGGCACTAAGCATAGAGTGTGAAAACTGAGTTTCCTTGAGAGCTGCTTGGAAGCCTGATGGTGTGTGAAGTTAGTGAGCCACATGGAGTTGTTCTCCCACAAGAACCACTCGGCTGATCCTTCTTCAATATGCCCTTCACCAACATGCAGTGTTTCCTTGATTGAATTAGCTCTCACACCAATATTTGCGTCTAGAGCCTTTGCATTGAGGGCTATCTGAAAACGGCTGTGGCGCTGAAGTTGCCTGTGAATGTGGAGCTGGTGGCATGTGAAACCCGCATGTGGAGCATTCGTTTGTTTGGGATGCTCACCAAGCTTCCTTTCAGTCCTAGGCACACAAAGGGCACTAAGCATAGAGTGTGAAACCTGAGTTTCCTTGAGAGCTGCTTGGAAGCCTGATGGTGTGTGAAGTTAGTGAGCCAAATGGAGTTGTTCTCCCCACAAGAACCACTCGGCTGATCCTTCTTCAATATGCCCTTCACCAACATGAAGTGTTCCTTTGATTGTATTAGCTCTCACACCAATATTTGCGTCTAGAGCCTTGCATTGAGGGCTATCTGAAAACGGCTGTGGCGCTGAAGTTGCCTGTGAATGTGGAGTTGGTGGCATGTGAAACCGCCATGTGGAGCATTCGTTTGTGTGGGATGCTCTACCAGGTTCATTTCAGTACTAGGCACTCAAAGGGCACTAAGCATAGAGTGTGAAAACTGAGTTTCCTTGAGAGCTGCTTGGAAGCCTGATGGTGTGTGAAGTTAGTGAGCCCAAATGGAGTTGTTCTCCCACAAGAACCACTCGGCTGATCCTTCTTCAATATACCCTTCACCAACATGCAGTGTTTCCTTGATTGAATTAGCTCTCACACCAATATTTGCGTCTAGAGCCTTTGCATTGAGGGCTATCTGAAAACGGCTGTGGCGCTGAAAGTTGCCTGTGAATGTGGAGTTGGTGGCATGTGAAACCCGCATGTGGAGCATTCGTTTGTGTGGGATGCTGACCAAGCTTCATTTCAGTCCTAGGCACTCAAAGGGCACTAAGCATAGAGTGTGAAAACTGAGTTTCCTTGAGAGCTGCTTGGAAGCCTGATGGTGTGTGAAGTTAGTGAGCCAAATGGAGTTGTTCTCCCACAAGAACCACTCGGCTGATCCTTCTTCAATATGCCCTTCACCAACATGCAGTGTTTCCTTGATTGAATTAGCTCTCACACCAATATTTGCGTCTAGAGCCTTTGCATTGAGGGCTATCTGAAAACGGCTGTGGCGCTGAAGTTGCCTGTGAATGTGGAGTTGGTGGCATGTGAAACCCGCATGTGGAGCATTCGTTTGTGTGGGATGCTGACCAAGCTTCATTTCAGTCCTAGGCACACAAAGGGCACTAAGCATAGAGTGTGAAAACTGAGTTTCCCTTGAGAGCTGCTTGGAAGCCTGATGGTGTGTGAAGTTAGTGAGCCAAATGGAGTTGTTCTCCCACAAGAACCACTCGGCTGATCCTTCTTCAATATGCCCTTCACAACATGCAGTGTTTCCTTGATTGAATTAGCTCTCACACCAATATTTGCGTCTAGAGCCTTTGCATTGAGGGCTATCTGAAACGGCTGTGGCGCTGAAGTTGCCTGTGAATGTGGAGTTGGTGGCATGTGAAACCCGCATGTGGAGCATTCGTTTGTGTGGGATGCTCACCAAGCTTCATTTCAGTACTAGGAGCACAAAGGGCACTAAGCAATAGAGTGTGAAACCTGAGTTTCCTTGAGAGCTGCTTGGAAGCCTGATGGTGTGTGAAGTTAGTGAGCCAAATGGAGTTGTTCTCCCACAAGAACCACTCGGCTGATCCTTCTTCAATATGCCCTTCACCAACATGCAGTGTTTCCTTGATTGAATTAGCTCTCACACCAATATTTGCGTCTAGAGCCTTTGCATTGAGGGCTATCTGAAAACGGCTGTGGCGCTGAAGTTGCCTGTGAATGTGGAGTTGGTGGCATGTGAAACCCGCATGTGGGAGCATTCGTTTGTGTGGGATGCTGACCAAGCTTCGATTTCAGTCCTAGGCAACACAAAGGGCACTAAGCATAGAGTGTGAAACCTGAGTTTCCTTGAGAGCTGCTTGGAAGCCTGATGGTGTGTGAAGTTAGTGAGCCAAATGGAGTTGTTCTCCCACAAGAACCACTCGGCTGATCCTTCTTCAATATGCCCTTCACCAACATGCAGTGTTTCCTTGATTGAATTAGCTCTCACACCAATATTTGCGTCTAGAGCCTTTGCATTGAGGGCTATCAGAAAACGGCTGTGGCGCTGAAGCTTGCCTGCTGACATGTGGAGTTGGTGGCATGTTGACAACCCGCATGTGCAGCATTCGGTTTGTGTGGGATGCTGACACAAGCTTCATTTCAGTCCTAGGCACACAAAAGGCACTAAGCTTAGAGTGTGAAAACTGAGTTTCCTTGAGAGCTGCTTGGAAGCCTGATGGTGTGTGAAGTTAGTGAGCCAAATGGAGTTGTTCTCCCACAAGAACCACTCGGCTGATCCTTCTTCAATATGCCCTTCAGCAGCATGCATTGTTTCCTTGATTGAATAGCTCTCACACCAATATTTGCGTCTAGAGCCTTTGCATTGAGGGTTATCTGAAAACGGCTGTGGCGCTGAAGTTGCCTGTGAATGTGGAGTTGGTGGCATGTGAAACCCGCATGTGCAGCATTCGTTATGTGGGATGCTCTCAAGCTTCATTTCTGTCCTAGGCAACTCAAAGGGCACTAAGCATAGAGTGTGAAACCTGAGTTTCCTTGAGAGCTGCTTGGAAGCCTGATGGTGTGTGAAGTTAGTGAGCCACATGGAGTTGTTCTCCCACAAGAACCACTCGGGCTGATCAATTCTTCAATATGCCCTTCACCAACATGCAGTGTTTCCTTGATTGAATTAGCTCTCACACCAATATTTGCGTCTAGAGCCTTTGCATTGAGGGCTATCTGAAAACGGCTGTGCGCTGAAGTTGCCTGTGAATGTGGAGTTGGTGGCATGTGAAACCCGCATGTGGAGCATTCATTTGTTTGGGATGCTCACCAAGCTTCATTTCAGTACTAGGCACACAAAGGGCACTAAGCATAGAGTGTGAAACCTGAGTTTCCTTGAGAGCTGCTTGGAAGCCTGATGGTGTGTGAATTAGTGAGCCAAATGGAGTTGTTCTCCCACAAGAACCACTCGGCTGATCCTTCTTCAATATGCCCCTTCACCAACATGAAGTGTTCCTTGATTGAATTAGCTCTCACACCATATTTGCGTCTAGAGCCCTTTGCCTTGAGGGCTATCTGAAAATGGCTGTGGCGCTGAAGTTGCCTGTGAATGTGGAGTTGGTGGCATGTGAAACCCGCATGTGGAGCATTCGTTTGTGTGGGATGCTCTACCAGGTCATTTCAGTCCTAGGCACTCAAAGGGCACTAAGCATAGAGTGTGAAAACTGAGTTTCCTTGAGAGCTGCTGGAAGCCTGATGGTTTGTGAAGTAGTGAGCCATATGGAGTTGTTCTCCCACAAGAACCACTCGGCTGATCCTTCTTCAATATGCCCTTCACCAACATGCAGTGTTTCCTTGATTGAATTAGCTCTCACACCAATATTTGCGTCTAGAGCCTTTGCATTGAGGGCTATCTGAAAACGGCTGTGGCGCTGAAGTTGCCTGTGAATGTGGAGTTGGTGGCATGTGAAACCCGCATGTGGAGCATTCGTTTGTGTGGGATGCTTGACCAAGCTTCATTTCAGTCCTAGGCACTCAAAGGGCACTAAGCATAGAGTGTGAAACCAGAGTTTCCTTGAGAGCTGCTTGGAAGCCTGATGGTGTGTGAAGTTAGTGAGTCAAATGGAGTTGTTCTCCCACAAGAACCACTCGGCTGATCCTTCTTCAATATGCCCTTCACCAACATGCAGTGTTTCCTTGATTGAATTAGCTCTCACACCAATATTTGCGTCTAGAGCCTTTGCATTGAGGGCTATCTGAAAACGGCTGTGGCGCTGAAGTTGCCTGTCAATGTGGAGTTGGTGCATGTGAAACCCGCATGTGGAGCATTCGTTTGTGTGGATGCTGACCAAGCTTCATTTCAGTCCTAGGCACACAAAAGGCACTAAGCTTAGAGTGTTGAAAACTGAGTTTCCTTGAGAGCTGCTTGGAAGCCTGATGGTGTGTGAAGTTAGTGAGCCAAATGGAGTTGTTCTCCCCACAAGAACCACTCGGCTGATCCTTCTTCAATATGCCCTTCAGCAGCATGCATTGTTTCCTTGATTGAATTAGCTCTCACACCAATATTTGCGTCTCAGAGCCTTTGCATTGAGGTTATCTGAAAACGACTGTGGCTCTGAAGTTGCCTGTGAATGTGGAGTTGGTGGCATGTGAAACCCGCATGTGGCAGCATTCGTTTATGTGGGATGCTCTCCAAGCTTCATTTCAGTCCTAGGCACTCAAAGGGCACTAAGCATAGAGTGTGAAACCTGAGTTTCCTTGAGAGCTGCTTGGAGCCTGATGGTGTGTGAAGTTAGTGAGCCACATGGAGTTGTTCTCCCACAAGAACCACTCGGCTGATCCTTCTTCAATATGCCCTTCACCAACATGCAGTGTTTCCTTGATTGAATTAGCTCTCACACCAAATATTTGCGTCTAGAGCCTTTGCATTGAGGGCTATCTGAAAACAGGCTGTGGCGCTGAAGTTGCCTGTGAATGTGGAGTTGGTGGCATGTGAAACCCGCATGTGGAGCATTCATTTGTTTGGGATGCTCACCAAGCTTCATTTCAGTACTAGGCACACAAAGGGCACTAAGCCTTAGAGTGTGAAACCTGAGTTTCCTTGAGAGCTGCTTGGAAGCTGATGGTGTGTGAAGTTAGTGAGCCAAATGGAGTTGTTCTCCCACAAGAACCACTCGGCTGATCCTTCTTCAATATGCCCTTCACCAACATGAAGTGTTCCTTTGATTGAATTAGCTCTCACACCAATATTTGCGTCTAGAGCCTTTGCCTTGAGGGCTATCTGAAAATGGCTGTGGCGCTGAAGTTGCCTGTGAATGTGGAGTTGGTGGCATGTGAAACCCGCATGTGGAGCATTCGTTTGTGTGGGATGCTCTACCAGGTTCATTTCAGTCTAGGCACTCAAAGGGCACTAAGCATAGAGTGTGAAAACTGAGTTTCCTTGAGAGCTGCTTGGAAGCCTGATGGTGTGTGAAGTTAGTGAGCCAAATGGAGTTGTTCTCCACAAGAACCACTCGGCTGATCCTTCTTCAATATGCCCTTCACCACATGCAGTGTTTCCTTGATTGAATTAGCTCTCAACACCAATATTTGCGTCTAGAGCCTTTGCATTGAGGGCTATCTGAAAAACGGCTGTGGCGCTGAAGTTGCCTGTGAATGTGGAGTTGGTGGCATGTGAAACCCGCATGTGGAGCATTCGTTTGTGTGGTGGATGCTGACCAAGCTTCATTTCAGTCCTAGGCACTCAAAGGGCACTAAGCATAGAGTGTGAAACCTGAGTTCTTGAGAGCTGCTTGGAAGCCTGATGTGTGTGAAGTTAGTGAGTCAAATGGAGTTGTTCTCCCACAAGAACCACTCGGCTGATCCTTCTTCAATATGCCCTTCACCAACATGCAGTGTTTCCTTGATTGAATTAGCTCTCACACCCAATATTTGCGTCTAGAGCCTTTGCATTGAGGGCTATCTGAAAACGGCTGTGGCGCTGAAGTTGCCTGTGAATGTGGAGTTGGTGGCATGTGAAACCCGCATGTGGAGCATTCGTTTGTGTGGGATGCTGACCAAGCTTCATTTCAGTCCTAGGCACTCAAAGGGCACTAAGCATAGAGTGTGAAACCTGAGTTTCCTTGAGAGCTGCTTGGAAGCCTGATGGTGTGTGAAGTTAGTGAGTCAATGGGAGTTGTTCTCCCACAAGAACCACTCGGCTGATCCTTCATCAATATGCCCTTCACCAACATGCAGGTTTCCTTGATTGAATTAGCTCTCACACAATATTTGCGTCTAGAGCCTTTGCATTGAGGGCTATCTGAAAACGGGCTGTGGCGCTGAAGTTGCCTGTCAATGTGGAGTGGTGGCATGTGAAACCCGCATGTGGAGCATTCGTTTGTGTGTGGGATGCTGACCAAGCTTCATTTCAGTCCTAGGCACACAAAAGGCACTAAGCTTAGAGTGTGAAAACTGAGTTTCTTGAGAGCTGCTTGGAAGCCTGATGGTGTGTGAAGTTAGTGAGCCAAATGGAGTTGTTCTCCACAAGAACCACTCGGCTGATCCTTCTTCAATATGCCCTTCAGCAGCATGCATTGTTTTCTTGATTGAATTAGCTCTCACAACCAATATTTGCGTCTAGAGCCTTTGCATTGAGGGTTATCTGAAAACGACTGTGGCTCTGAAGTTGCCTGTGAATGTGGAGTTGGTGGCATGTGAAACCCGCATGTGCAGCATTCGTTTATGTGTGGGATGCTCTCCAAGCTTCATTTCAGTCCTAGGCACTCAAAGGGCACTAAGCATAGAGTGTGAAACCTGAGTTTCCTTGAGAGCTGCTTGAAGCCTGATGGTGTGTAAGTTAGTGAGCCACATGGAGTTGTTCTCCCACAAGAACCACTCGGCTGATCCTTCTTCAATTGCCCTTCACCAACATGCAGTATTTCCTTGATTGAATTAGCTCTCACACCAATATTTGCGTCAGAGCCTTTGCATTGAGGGCTATCTGAAAACGGCTGTGGCGCTGAAGTTGCCTGTGAATGTGGAGTTGGTGGCATGTGAAACCCGCATGTGGAGCATTCATTTGTTTGGGATGCTCACCAAGCTTCATTTCAGTACTAGGCACACAAAGGGCACTAAGCATAGAGTGTGAAACCTGAGTTTCCTTGAGAGCTGCTTGGAAGCCTGATGGTGTGTGAAGTTAGTGAGCCAAATGGAGTTGTTCTCCCACAAGAACCACTCGGCTGATCCTCTTCAATATGCCCTTCACCACATGAAGTGTTCCTTTGATTGAATTAGCTCTCACACCAATATTTGCGTCTAGAGCCTTTGCCTTGAGGGGCTATCTGAAAATGGCTGTGGCGCTGAAGTTGCCTGTGAATGTGGAGTTGGTGGCATGTGAAACCCGCATGTGGAGCATTCGTTTGTGTGGGATGCTCTACCAGGTTCATTTCAGTCCTAGGCACTCAAAGGGCACTAAGCATAGAGTGTGAAAACTGAGTTTCCTTGAGAGCTGCTTGGAAGCCTGATGGTGTGTGAAGTTAGTGAGCCAAATGGAGTTGTTCTCCCACAAGAACCACTCGGCTGATCCTTCTTCAATATGCCCTTCACCAACATGCAGTGTTTCCTTGATTGAATTAGCTCTCACACCAATATTTGCGTCTAGAGCCTTTGCTTGAGGCTATCTGAAAACCGGCTGTGGCGCTGAAGTCGCCTGTGAATGTGAGTTGGTGGCATGTGAAACCCGCATGTGGAGCATTCGTTTGTGTGGGATGCTGACCAAGCTTCATTTCAGTCCTAGGCACTCAAAGGGCACTAAGCATAGAGTGTGAAACCTTGAGTTTCCTTGAGAGCTGCTTGGAAGCCTGATGGTGTGTGAAGTTAGTGAGTCAAATGAGTTGTTCTCCCACAAGAACACTCGGCTGATCCTTCTTCAATATGCCCTTCACCAACATGCAGTGTTTCCTTGATTGAATTAGCTCTCACAACCCAATATTTGCGTCTAGAGCCTTTGCATTGAGGGCTATCTGAAAATGGCTGTGGCGCTGAAGTTGCCTGTGAATGTGGAGTTGGTGCATGTGAAACACCGCATGTGGAGCATTCGTTTGTGTGGGATGCTCTACCAGGTTCATTTCAGTCCTAGGCACTCAAAGGGCACTAAGCATAGAGTGTGAAAACTGAGTTTCCTTGAGAGCTGCTTGGAAGCCTGATGGTTTGTGAAGTTAGTGAGCCAAATGGAGTTGTTCTCCCCACAAGAACCACTCGGCTGATCCTTCTTCAATATGCCCTTCACCAACATGCAGTGTTTCCTTGATTGAATTAGCTCTCACACCAATATTTGCGTCTAGAGCCTTTGCATTGAGGGCTATCTGAAAACGGCTGTGGCGCTGAAGTTGCCTGTGAATGTGGAGTTGGTGGCATGTGAAACCCGCATTGTGGAGCATTCGTTTGTGTGGGATGCTGACCAAGCTTCATTTCAGTCTAGGCACTCAAAGGGCACTAAGCATAGAGTGTGAAACCTGAGTTTCCTTGAGAGCTGCTTGGAAGCCTGATGGTGTGTGAAGTTAGTGAGTCAAATGGAGTTGTTCTCCCACAAGAACCACTCGGCTGATCCTTCTTCAATATGGCCCTTCACCAACATGCAGTGTTTCCTTGATTGAATTAGCTCTCACACCAATATTTGCGTCTAGAGCCTTTGCATTGAGGGCTATCTGAAAACGGCTGTGGCGCTGAAGTTGCCTGTCTATGTGGAGTTGGTGGCATGTGAAACCCGC